>NC_066533.1:700567-745567 GCF_024679095.1 Eriocheir sinensis
GAAAATCATCAATAACAACGTCAAACCAACGAAAGAAGATTCCACACTCAAGATGATAATCTACTACAAAACAAAGCGTACTTCCAGTCTAGTTATAAAGAACAGCTGCCTGCCAGAGACCAGCAATACACAGGAGGTGAATCTTTTGTATCAGTATTCTTGCACCGTTGGTGACTGTAGTCCCCTCAACTCGAGATATATTGGATCCACCATCACAAAACTATCAAAACGGATGACAGCTCACTTGCAAGATGGTGCAATCAAGAAACACCACATCGAAAAACATAACTCTGCGCCAACAAGGAAACATCTAGAAGAAGGAACAATCATCCTGCATAGAGAACCTGATAGAACACGAATAAGGATGGCCGAACAAGTCTACATACACTTCGAGAAACCATCGATGAACATTCAAATTCTCGCTGCATCAAGTCTACCGACGCACCACCAATCACAGCTCGCCAGGATCTATAGCCCCGCCCGATACCCAAAGGCAGTGGAACGCCAGCACTCCTCGGGCGAGCAGCCGGGTGGCCCTTCTGCAGAAGCGCGGTGACCCGCGTGGTCATCCTCGCTTTGGGCCACCCCTCTGCAGTCATAGTCGACTGGTCGGCTGCTCGCACGTGCATTCGCCATGGGCTGCTCCTGCGCCTGCTCCGAGTGGCCCAGTTTCCCAGCCTGTCGCTGCTTCTCGCCGGCTGTTACCCGTGGCTGTGGCGGCGGCGGAGACGTCCTTACACCCGCAACGAGCTTGCATTGCTCGCTCCCCTTTACAGGGCCGCCTTTTGGCCGAGGACCCTGTCCCCCTTATTACGGGGGTAAATCTTTAAGGAAGGAAGGATACCCAAAGGCCAGTGGAACGCCAGCACTCCTCGGGCGAGCAGCTGCGGCGGCTTCCTTCTGCGCGCAGGAAGAAGTTATAGACCCGCGCGGGTCATTCCCTGCTTCTTTGGGCCCCCCTCCGGCAGTCAAGTCGACTAGTCAGCTGCTCGCCTGTGTACCGCCGCGGCCGCTGCTTCTGGGCGCCTGCCCGGAGGGCCTTCGAGCCTCCGTCGCTGCTCGCCGGCTGTTACCCTTGGCCTGTGAGCGGCGGAGGCGTCCTGCCCACACCCGTTGCCGGGACTTAAATTGCTCCGACCCCCTTTACAGGGCCGCCTTTGTGTTAAAGGCCCTGTCCCCCTTTTAGGGGTGCAATCATGAAGATACCTGAAAGATACCCAAAGGCAGAGACACGCCAGTCCTCCTCGGGTGAGCGGCTCGGCCCGCCCTTCCGGTCCGCCGGTTAGATTGACCGTCTGGCTGCTCACCTGGGTCCTGCTACGGGCTGCTACTGGGCGCCTGCCCGGGGGCCCGTGTCTCCGTCGCTGCTCGCCGGCTGATACCCGTGACTGTGGCGGCGGCGGAGGCGTCCCTACAACCGCCCCGAGATTTGAATTGCTCGCCCCCCCTTACAGGGTCGCCTTTGTGCAAAGGCCCTGTCCCCTTATTAAAGGGGTAAAACTTTAAAGAAGATACCCAAAGGCAGAGACAGGCCAGTCCTCGTCGACAGACCGACTTGGTCGGCTAGATTTCGATGGCCGATAGAGTCGGTCTGTCGGCATCCTGCTACGGGCCGCCAATCGGCTTAGCCCGTGCTCCCCCGCGGAGGGAGGGAGCGTTTTTGCACTCTTAACTTGTCTTAGGACAAGGGCCTGTTTCCCCCAGTGATACTAGGGGATAAATATTTATAAAAGAAATATACCCAACCTTTTCTCTTCAGAGACAGGCCAGTCCTCGTCGACAGACCGACTCGGTCCGATAGATTTCGATCGCCGATAGAGTCGGTCTGTCGGCATCCTGCTACGGGCCGCCAATCGGCTTAGCCCGTGCTCCCCCGGGCAGGGAGGGAGCATTTTTGCACTCTTAACTTCTTAACTCTTAACTGTCTTAGGACAAGGGCCCGTTTCCCCTAGTGATACTAGGGGATAGATATTTAAAAAAAAAATACCCCCCTTACAGGGCCGCCTTTGTGCAAAGGTCCTGTCCCCCTTTTTAGGAGGTAAATCGTTTGAAGAATACGATCTTCTCAGTGGAACGCCATCACTCCGTGGGCGGGCGGCCGGGTGGCCCTTCTGCGGCGGCGAGGTTTACCCGCGTGGTCATCTTCGCTTTGGGCCCCCCCGCTGCAGTCAAGTCGACTGGTCGGCTGTTCGCCCGTGTACCGCTACGGGCTGCTTCTAGGCGCCTGCCCGGAGGGCCCGTGCCTCCGTCGCTGCTCGTCGGCTGTTACCCGTGGCTGTGGCGGCGGCGGAGGCGTCCCTACACCTGCCGGGACTTGAATTGTCCGCCCCCTCTTACAGGGCCGCCTTTGAGCAAAGGCCGTGTCCCTCTATTAAGGGGGAAAATCTTTAATGAATGAATAAATGAATACGATCTTCACTTCTCCTAAAGATGATCTAGGAAGACCGAAAGACGTCTCGAGAAAGAAAGAAGAAATGGATTACGGACAACACCTTGCTACAATGAACGAAAACCAGCGCAGCATCGTCAGACAGATAGAGAAGACAGAGTGCAAGATAAACAACGCTCACCGCTATTGACTTTAACAAAACATGCATCTTCAATGGCCTTCTCCCAATATATATATATATATATATATATATATATATATATATATATATATATATATATATATATATACATATATATATATATATATCTATATATATATATATATATATATATATATATATATATATATATATATATATATATATATATATATGTATATATATATATATATATATATATATATATATATATATATATATATATATATATATATATATATATATATATATATATATATTTTTGTTTTGTTTATGTCGTTGCCATTGCCTATTGCCGGCAGGCTTGTTCCGGTGGTATTTGATGGCTCAATTACCCAGCCCGTTCTGGCGCAGGCGCGTGTTTATAGTGGCGCCAACCTGTGTTGGCTCATGCTGCCTCCCGGAACTCATCTTTGAGCCTCTCTTTGGAGAGGTTATCTAGAGCCCGGGTTGATGGGTGGTCTTCAGGGCAGCATGTGGGTAGTCTTAGGCGGGGTTCCCACTATTCCGTTTCACGGATCCGTCGACCGTCAGTGACGTCATCACGGAGCCTGGCTCGCGCGCAAGTGAGCCCGCCCAGTCCAGACCGAACTCAACCGGATCCGGGCCCCTGGGGTTGAGGTGTGGTGCCGAAAGCTAGCCCGGATATTGAATATTCTGCATATCATGAAAATATGAAAGGAAGCACTTAGCGCTTAGCTATGTATAACATATACAAGAAGTCGTTGTGATTAATGCTGTCCATATGTTTGTCAACAAATGATGAGCGATGGACTGACGGAGTGGATCATCCGTGCCGAGCAGCCGCCTAAGGCGGGGTTCCTACTATTCCGTTTTGACGGATCCGTCGACGTTAATGACGTCAAAATGACGTCAGCGAAAGAGCGGCCGCTCGGCACAGATGATCCACTTCGTCAGTCCATCGCTCATCATTTGTTGACAAACATATATGGACAGCATTAACCACATAAACGACTTTCAGGTCGTTATTTTGTAGCACCTACTTGTACGTTATTTCAGAAGCAGTACTACTTATTTCATATTTCATATCATGATATGTAAGTATAGTTTAACATCACTGGACTGTCAACCACTCACCCCAAGTTGCCGCGGATCCCGCAAGTTAACTTGAGTTCATCTCTGGACTGTCTCCTGTGCAGGGCCCGCTCCGTTGATGACGTCACTGACGGTCGACGGATCCGTGAGAAACGGAATGGGAACTGCCACTCGGTGGTGATCGAAAACCAGCTCAGCTGAGGCGGCCAGGATTCGAACCCCCACGTCCCTCCTGAGCTTCCTGAACGCGGGGCCGTCACGCTAACCACTCAGCCAGCCATCGTTTTCCCTATATATATATATATATATATATATATATATATATATATATATATATATATATATATATATATATATATATATATATATATATATATATATATATATATATATATATATATATATATATATATATATATAAGAATTTCATTACGCGTCTTCACATTACGCGAGCAGACACACGCCAGTCCTCGTCGACAGACCGACTTGGTAGGTTCGGCTGACGTCAGCCGATAGTCGGTCTGTCGGCACCCTGCTATGGGCCGCCATTGGCGAAGGCCCGCGCTCCCCCCTATAGGGAGGGAGCAATCTTTGAACAACAATAATTACGCGAAACGCCTACTACGCGAGGACCTTAAGTTTTTTTTTTTTTTAAATCTCAAATCCCATGTTCAATTCCTCATGTTTTAAGCGCTTCTCCTCCCTTACTTTCGGAGGGGTCTTCGTGGTGCAGTGGTTAGCACATTCGGCTCACAACCGAAAGAGCCCGGGATCGATTCCCGGGCGGAGTGGAAAAATTTGGGCGGCTTTTTCGATACCCTACGCCCCTGTCCACCCAGCAGTGAATGGGTACCAGGTATTAATCGGGGGTTGTGTTCCGTCTCCTGGGATCTGTTCCCTTCTCCTATAATTTCTTCCCCTTCTGTCTCTTCGGCATATGACCACAGATGTTGCGCCGACTAAACGAAACTTTCCAACTTTCCCTTAATTACGGGCCGATGTCTTTCATTTAAAAAGCATTTTAATCAGAAAGGATGGGAGATTAACGTTTGCTATCGGTAAGTTTTATATAATAGTAAAAAAAAATTAAAGTTCAATGAAATAATAAAAAAAAACATTTGACAAATATTTTTCAAAAATCAAAATCAACTTCAAACAATAGGTACGATAGCAAACCCTATTCCTTACACATACTTTCATAAGCTGCAGTAGGAGATATGTGTATAACAAGAAGTGCAACGGAGGATATATTTTTTTTAAATGCAAAATTATAGTTCTGAGATATCAAACGATGAAGTTGAAATATTTTTTTGTATTTTACCTACTCCAACTAGGGACTTGAAATCCACAGGATACATATATCAGGATTTGAAGAAGAAAAAGCAGACATGGTTTCCTTAACTTACTCTCACTGGATGTGTACATAGAGTCCCTTGATAGAGAAAGTCCCGACATAGGCGGCCCTGTGTATAAGGCTGCTGGGCGCCATTATTGGCCCTTCCAGCACCGCGCCGACTTTGAACTGAGGTAATAAAAACATAATTTTACCTATTTTGGAAGCGGATTCGGTTGCTTTTTAATGTAACAATGCCTTTCTGCCTAGCCTTCGGCTGTAGCAACATGCCACAGAGGTGATACAAAGTGTATAATTTAACTGCAAGGCCACTGAGAAGACAGGTGTGCTAACAGTCAGTGGTCTTGGGAGGAAACCATCGGTTATGACAGCAAAACACACACACTGCCATTGTGTGTAGCTTGCTGTCATAACAGCCCTCCCTTTGTACTGTCTATGGAAAATTGGAAATCATTGTGAGAGAGGCACAGCTACAAGGACTGAAACAATCGTTCACCTCAGGTCCAGCCATCGAAGCTGATGAGGGAAGCTGTGGCCCTTATGGCCAAAAGTATTAATGGGATCTGCCCACAGGGCTTCTAGCGCTGTTATTATTACAGACCTCACAGTGGCTATTTCCACAGTCTCTTATCAAGGCCACAGTCTAATAGACTCTGGAAGTGTTACAAGAGTCATAAATGAACAGAAGCTAGCTTTTGGTGAGCCTTACCTGTCTTGGCAAAACTCTAGAATCACACCCAACTCATTCTAAAAGTTAACACATTATTTGTTTAGATTGTATTTGCTAATCATCACTCTGGTAACCGTTTCCATTATTATTACTCGTTTCGGAGATTTTAAAATGCGGGGAAATATTACTATTTCAGCGGTGATAGGTTAGGTTACCATTTTGCTCATGGGTCTTCAGTTAGAAACCTCTGAGTTGGGTTATAGTCCATCTTTATTTAATAGCTTAATGTGGCAGCTTGCAATAGTCTCTACTTTCATGGTACCAATGTCATTATAATATACACATCATACAGTCTTCTAAACTTGAAGCATTTGACCCTTTAGCAAAATGAAACACGTTTACATGGCCTTAGTATTTTACTGTATTTTTTTTTTATCAACAATAAGTATTTAAATTAATTTAAATGTTCTTGAACTATAATCATTGATGACTTATCTTCACAATACCTTTGGAATCGTACACAGAACATTTATTGCAGCACAGTGTGTGTGTGTATGTGTGTGTGTGTGTGTGTGTGTGTGTGTGTGTGTGTGTGTTAACATAAAGAGGTAAGGTTATAATGGAGTGAGGCCCTCTCCACCCCCTAGATAATTAGTTTACACTACTTTCTCCATATGTTAAAGCTATCAAAAGCAGGTAATGGAAAGGGAAACAAAGTGCCTTTGTACTGATGGAGCTTTCTGGGTAGTGTGTCAGCCACGGGCCCATGACAAGTATATCAAGGCTCATGACGTTCTTCAGGAGTGGGGCAGCGTCCCCTGCAGCAGCAAGGGTCAGGCGATGAAGGAATATGTAGGTTGAAGTTCATTACTGTAAATTCTAATTCTCTCCCCGTAGTTATAAATAAAGCTTGAATTGTAATGTGGACGATAGATATGATGGCTCATACCAGTGGGCGCAGAAAAAAAAAGGTCGAGGCCGTGGTATATCAGTCACCTTGCTTCTACACATAGGTCTGCATTATCAAACTCTTCGAAGGCTCAGTCCATCCATTTCGAAAGGCTCAAGTTGTCGGGGTTTCCAGGGTTGGGTGGTTTCTGAGCCCGGTGGTAGTTTGTGTCTCCTGCGCTGTGAACGGAAACCCACTCGTGAAAACCAACGTAGCTCCATATTAATAACCCTTCGAAGGCTTAGTAGATCAATTTCGAAAGGCTCGCAGAAGTTGTCACCATGGGTGGTTTCGTGAGCCCGGCGGTAGTTTTGTGGCCTCCGCGCTGTGAACGGGATAGAAACAGTCGTGACAACTCGACGTAGCTCCTCTGACCTTAAAAATAGTCGTAACAATGAAACCTGAAGCGTTTGATAATACCGTTCGTCAGTCATTTTGCCTCTACACTGATACTAAGCTCTGTTAACGCGCTCACATAACCTGAGAATATTGACCTTTGATGGGTCAAACTTACGAACAGACGGTATTTTCACTGCATTTGTGATTAAGTTTATTTTTTCACTGCTTAAACTTCGCTTTCCACGCTGTGACACAGAGTCTCGCTCTGGGTCACTAGGGCAAATAATATAGTCCTTTCCATATACGCTGAATCCGATATGTTCTGAGCGAAGAAGCGCCAAAGCAGTGAATAGACAGGCGAACTCTGTAGCGCTCCTGGAAAGGTTAACTACCCCCTGTTTTGTTGATTTGTTCTTATAAAATAAGCTTAAAGATAAACAGTAATTCCTTTTTTTTACAACACACTGGCCCTGTGTCCCGGGGTAATGGTTCTTCCAGCTCTGGGGGAGCGAGATTGTGATGAGCGCGGATAACGCTACCCCATTGTACCTTTATCTTACAAGGCTGAGGGCAAGGCTGAGGTGAGGAGTGTCGAGTGATTACCAAACATCTCATTTGTAAAGGTTGACTCTGTGGACAATATTAAAGATTCTTGTTGGTGATCTGTAACACAACATTCGTTCCTAAAGAAATATAACTCTACAACTAAATCACTTTATTGATATATTTTGAGGAAAGATAACGATAGATAAGTAAAAAGACACAGACCGATAGATAACGATAGATAACGATAGACAGATGAGATAGAGGATAGATGTGTACAATAAAACAAAAAAACAAACAGAAGGATGTAGCCGATATGAGGAGATTCAAGGGGGAACCATGTCAAATCAATATTACCCATTATGCCTTAGATAAATAGACTGAGTTAATTGTTATCCCTCAGAACGTGATAGTTGCAACACTGAACAAAGATGGCAGCCTGTGTGTTTACCTCTGTGTGACCTATAGACGTCCTGTTATCGTCGAGAGGATATCCTGTCCCATCTTGCTTTCGGCCACCTCTTTTGTTTCTTTTTTAGGAGCAGCGAGTAGCGGGCTTTTTTTTATTATTGTTCTCTTTTTTTGTGTGCCCTTTGTTGTAAAAAAAAAAAAAAAAAACACGTAGGCTCGCTTCTCTTCACACAGAGACACACTCGCCATGGTGCAGACCGGTGTGATTGTCGCTGACTTGCTCGCTCTATCATAGGGGCGCCCTCAATCCATTATTAGCCCAGCAGCAGGTCTGTGGCGCCCTGATCAAGTAGTGAGGTACTCTGATCATAGTGATGTTTTCAGTGCAGAAGGATACAATCTGTGGAGCGCAGGGTACGTGCAGCCGGGAAGTGATTTAGAGGATCAACTCAAAAGTTACAAGGGAATGTTATATAGGTAATTTTTGGTTCCCTGCTGATTTAAAACAATGCTCACAGGAGAAGTGGGTGCCGCTGAGAGTGGAGGTAAATGTTGTCTTACAGGAAAACACCGTCGACTCACAATTCATATCTGCTTATTTGTTACTTCAGGACTTCCAGCTGAGCACAAATTACTGCCAATGGACATGTGATAGCCATGGCATATGTCAGTTAATTGGAAATCTGTAGGTGTTGTGGCCTCAGTTGTGCCCTCATATTGGATGGAAGAAAGTTGATCCAGGAATAACGTGTCTTGCAAATGTGGTGTCGACTCCACAGCCCACCGATGGACATCTGAGAACCCTCCATTGCCATGACGCACTATCCCATGTTGGTACAACCACCACCCCAACCACGACTACAACCACCTCAACAACGACTACAACAACCATCGACGACTTACCATCCTAACCACTACAAAAAGACATCAACACCCACAATGTAGTCTCCGTCCCCTGCGTCTTCGTCGGTGGTGCTGTAATAGTGGTGCTAAAAGTGGTGGCGGTGGTGATATTCACTGGTGATAGTTGGTCGTGGTGGTATTACTATCTTCTCGCAAGGCGACACCTTTCAGAACAACAGCATCACGTTGTCCCTACTGTCTGTCTTTTCAGATTTTACGTAAGGTCACAGGTCGGTATTCCCAGACGCTTCCGCCTCTCAGAAACAGTAACAGTTGCAACTGTCGGCCGAAAAAGGACATCAATCGGGTTACAGTGAGTGTTTTTAGGTTCATGAGGACTTGAAGAAGACTAACTACCAGAAGAGTGTAAACTCCGTTCTACAGTAGTGCCCAATAACCTACGAAACCTTGTCAAATGTGATGAAAAGTTCCGAAATCTGCCAAGAATGCTGTACTGATGTGCATTTTTATTAATTTCGTCAATATTACCCATTCAATTAATTCAAAGCTATCGTTTCAGGAATTTAGGGCATTTCTGATGCATCTTACGGGTTTAAACAGCTTGCTTCTGTACCATGAAACTAAAGAGAACCTTGCAAACCCCATTGATCTCCTTTTCGACCTTTGGTAGATATACAGCTGATGCGAGAAATTAAAACCAATTAACCATTGTAGCACTACTGTTGACAAGGGTTTCGAGGGTTTGGGCATTTCCAGGGAAGTTTTATGACTCAGGTTGTAGTTTGACACACTTCTGTGCCATGAACACACAAAGAACGCATTAGAACCCTCTGACCTCCTTTTTGGCCTTTGAGAATAGTTGATATGGGAACCGGGGCGTCTGAGAACAAAGACCGTTGCACAGCCGGAAATGCGCTGCTCTCCTGGGGCTTCGAGTCTCAGCTGTCCTATGTAGTTAGTTATTTATTATTTTGTTGACGATCTCTTTGCCGAGGCTGTTTGACCTTTCAAAGCTTCGATGTGGAAAACTGTATTCCATCCTTCGTCTGTCTTCTTCAAACCTCCATTGTTCCTTTGTTAAACTTACTGTCTCTCTCTATCTCTCTCTCTCTCTCTCTCTCACACTCTCTCTAATCTATCTCTCTCTCTCTCTCTCTCTCTCTCTCTCTCTCTCTCTCTCTCTCTCTAGGCAGTGGTGACAGACAAGTCCTGGTGCAGCCTTCTCAAGAAACAGACTTAGTTGAACACAAAACACTCACACACACCTCTCTCTCTCCTGCATGCTCTCTGGCTCTCGATCTCTCTCTCTCTCTCTCTCTCTCTCTATTTATATCGGCTCTCTATATTATTGATAAAAAATCCTCGAACTACAACAAAAAGCGTAATGTAGGCTATTTAGTATTCTCTCCGATCTTCATTTGCCTCTTCTATGGCCCGGTATGATATTTTATCGGCCTTATATTGGCCTGATAAAGAAATCCTTATGCCGTAGTTCCGTTATATATGACTTTCGAGGGTGCTGAAGCCATCTTCAAGACCCTTCCCATGTCCTCACTAACCTTTCCCTTTGTCTCATCAACACCAGAGCTATATCAGCATGCTCTCAAAGACAGTTTCTCTTTTCTACACCACAACATTCAACAACACACACCAAAATTCAAAATATCAGTAAATGGCTATTCTCTTACCGCCTCAGTCCCCGCTAAACCATAAATTATACTATGCAATGGTGTCTGGTCCTGAACCTCCTAATTTCTGCAACATTCGCTGTCTTCGTTCTAATCTCTCTCTCTCTCTCTCTCTCTCTCTCTCTCTCTCTCTCTCTCTCTCTCTCTCTCTCTCTCTCTTCTTAATACTATCTCTATCCTAATTCAATCTAAAGCTGGATGTTCACTCTCGTCTAGACCTCTTCCTTACCTCTAATCCTTCTGCTTACTCTGTCAAAACGTTATCTCCGTTGGGCTCCTCCGATCATAACCTTATTTCTGTATCCTGTCCTATCGCTCCTGTACATCCTCTGGACCCACCGAAGAGGCGATGCTTCTGGCATTTTGCTTCAGCTCTGTGGGACGACCTGAGGATGTACTTTTCCGATTTCCCGTGGAATGATTACTGCTTCCAGGAGAAAGACCCCTCTGTGTGTGCTCAGCGCATCACAGAGGTGATTGTCTCTGGAATGGAGACATACATTCCACGTACTTTCTCTACTCCTCATGCTAAAAGCCTTGGTTTAATCATGCTTGTTATCGTGCTATTAAAGATAGAGAGACAGCTCACAAAAGGTTCCAGAGCCTTCGAACTCCCGCTAACCTTGATCTTTATATTTCAGCCCGGAATCGTGCCAAATCTATTCTCCGACTTACCAAAACTTCTTTCATTAATAGAAAATGTCAACACCTTGCTTCTTCTAATTCTTCCCGTGACTTCTGGCATCTAGCCAAAAATATCTCCTCCAATTTCACTTCTTCCTCTTTCCCTCCTCTCCTTAACCCTGACGGCAGCACTGCCGTCTCATCTGTCTCTAAGGCTGAACTCTTCGCTCAAACTTTCTGTAAGAACTCCATCCTGGACGATTCTGGGCATATTCCTCCTACTCATCCCCCCTCTGACTCCTTTATGCCTGTTATTAAGATTCTTCCAAATGATGTTTTCTATGCCCTCTCTGGCCTCAACTCTCAGAAGGCTTATGGACCTGATGGAGTGCCTCCTATTGTCCTTAAAAACTGTGCTTCTGTGCTGACACCCTGCCTGGTCAAACTCTTTCGTCTCTGCCTATCAACATCTATCTTTCCTTCCTGCTGGAAGTATGCCTTTGTACAGCCTGTGCCTAAGAAGGGTGACCGTTCCAATCCCTCAAACTACCGCCTTCTAGCTTTACTTTCCTGTCTATCTAAAGCTTTTGAATCAATCCTTAACCGGAAGATTCAAAAGCACCTTTCCACTTCTAACCTTCTATCTGATCGCCAGTATGGATTCCGCAAGGGGCGTTCTACTGGCGATCTTCTTGCTCTCTTAACTGACTCTTGGTCATCCTCTCTTAGCCGTTTCGGTGAAACTTTCTCTGTTGCGCTAGACATATCGAAAGCCTTCGATAGAGTCTGGCACCAGTCTTTGCTTTCTAAACTGCCCTCTTTCGGATTCTATCCCTCTCTCTGTTCCTTTATCTCCAGTTTCCTTTCCGGCAGTGGTAGACGGTCACTGCTCTTCCCCTAAACCTATCAACAGTGGCGTTCCACAGGGCTCTGTCCTATCACCCACTCTCTTCCTGTTATTCATCAATGATCTTCTTTCCATAACAAACTGTCCTGTCCACTCATACGCCGACGACTCCACTCTGCATTATTCAACTTCTTTCAATAGAAGACCATCTCAACAGGAAGTACACGACTCCAGACTGGAGGCTGCAGAACGCTTAACCTCAGACCTTGCTATCATTTCCGATTGGGGCAGAAGGAACCTTGTGTCCTTCAATGCCTCAAAAACTCAATTTCTCCACCTATCAACTCGACACAATCTTCCAAACACCTATCCCCTATTCTTCGACAACACTCAGCTGTCACCTTCTTCAACACTAAACATCCTCGGTCTATCCTTAACTCAAAATCTCAACTGGAAACTTCATATCTCCTCTCTCGCTAAATCAGCTTCCTCGAGGTTGGGCGTTCTGTATCGTCTCCGGCAGTTCTTCTCCCCCGCTATCCATATACAGGGGCCTTGTCCGCCCTCGTATGGAGTATGCATCTCACGTGTGGGGAGGCTCCACTCACACAGCTCTTCTGGACAGAGTGGAGTCTAAGGCTCTTCGTCTCATCAGCTCTCCTCCTCCTACTGATAGTCTTCTACCTCTTAAATTCCGCCGCGATGTTGCCTCTCTTTCTATCTTCTATCGATATTTCCACGCTCTTCTGAACTTCCCAACTGCATCCCTCCCCACCTCCCGCGGCCCTCTACTCATGCTCATCCCTATACTGTCCAAACCCCTTATGCAAGAGTTAACCAGCATCTTCACTCTTTCATCCCTCACGCTGGTAAACTCTGGAACAATCTTCCTTCATCTGTATTTCCTCCTGCCTACGACTTGAACTCTTTCAAGAGGAGGGTATCAGGACACCTCTCCTCCCGAATTTGACCTTGCGTTCGCCATCTTTTTGGGAGCAGCAGTAGCAGGCTTTTTTATTATTGTTTTTTTTGGGTGTGTGCCCTTGGGCTGTGTCCATTGTTGTAAAAAAAAAAAAAAAAGGCATAACTGAATCAAATGTAGAAGATTTGGATTGATTTCTGCGCTCCGTCAGTGTATATAATGACTGCTGGTAATCCAAATTGCAATAATCAGAGTATTTCTTCATGAGGACATTATTTGAAGTTGTTTTAGTAGTGCAGTATGGGCTGATATAGCTCTTGCACCCACCTACCCTGTTATGTTTTGTATTAACCACACTTGAGTGGCATGACCCCGAGACAGCTGGGCTTTCATGCTCTTAGGAGAAGCAATTTATGTATTTGCACAAAAGTAGTGACAGGTACAAATCATATTCTGCTGTTATTCATATGTAATTAATTTCATTGCATTGAAATTTCATTTACTATTTTCCAACAAACCCATGTTGGTTGGTTGGCTTATATTCAGTAGGGTGAAAAATAACAGGATTTAGTTTTAAGTACATACAGCAATACTAACGTAGTATTAATATTCGCCTATGTGGTGTAGCGTTGCATCATTACTGTAGTCTAGTGCTACGAATCCATAAGTCAGGGTTTGATCCCGGCCAGGGCAATCCACCCGGTGGTTCTTTCTGCATTTCGATGTAATCGAGAAATGAGTGCATGGGAAAATATTGGGAAAGTGATATGTGTTAACCGGGGAGTCACACTGACACTTTGACTCGGGCGGGGTGCGGGGAATTTACCGAACACTGATTCAAGGACTTTGGCGGTGGAAAAGAGCACTGATTCAACGCGCAGCTATAACATAGGCCCCAAACTTTACTTTCATTAGCAATAATAATAATCAGTATCGATAACAATAATAGCAATGATAATAAAAGTAATAATAATAATAATAATAATAATAATAATAATAATAATAATAATAATAATAATAATAATAATAATAATAATAATAATAATAATAATGATGACAATAATATTAATGGCTGAGTGATCAGCGTGCTAGAGAAGCACTGAAAACGACACAGGGTCACCTCCCGCTCGCCACGACCAGCAAGCTGGCAATTTTTCAGCCATCACCGAGTGGCCTAAGACTACCTACATGCTGCCCTGAAGACCACATATTAACCCAGACTCTAGATTCTCTAGAAAAGAGGATCAAAGATGAGCTCCGCGGGGCAGCATGAGCCAAACAAGATGCGCCCCTATAAACACTTGCTGTGCCACAGCGGGCTGGGCCCGACTACCATGCCCCAACAAGAAAACCTACCGGCGCCATACACCAAAACGTAAACAACAACAACAATAATAGTAATAACAACAAAATTATTATTGTTACTATTATTATTATTATTATTATTATTATTATTACTATTATTATTATTATTATTATTATTATTATTATTATTATTATTATCATTATTATCATTACTATTATTATAAATATTATTATTACAAATATTAACATTTTTATCAATAGGCTATATTTATTATTTCTGTCATTTTTTTCACCTTACGTCATACCTGTGCTTCCTTCATTCCTGGCTCGGCTGTCCAGTTTTCAGCCTAAACAATGAAAAAAAAAAATAATAATGGCAAGATGTGTGTGTGGAGAGGCGAAGACGTTGACACTTCGAGGCGAGCGACCGGCTGCGACAAGAGCTGGAAATACTCACTTCGAGCAGGGTGTCGTGTGCGATCTGAGGCCAAGGAAAGACTGGAGGGTTCACAAATATTTATTGTCAGAAAGTTTACACAAAAAAGTAAGGCCATGTCTATTGTTTTAACGGTTTATTAATTTGTCTATTTGTTTACTTACAAAAAGGTGGTTTACAGTATTATTTATAACCGTTGGTGTAATACTGAAAACGGAAGTTCTTTTAGTGACTGTTGTTCGTCCCTTTATTATTTAGCTATTTCGGTAGTCCTATTTATTTGCATTTCCTGAGTAGTGTTTCCACATTCTTATCTAAACTTACTTCATTTCCCCTCTTTTGAGATTGAGAGAAAAGTAGATCCATATGAAAAAGATTTCATTTTGTCTCGTTAAAATCTAGAACACAGCTATAGCACATCACCTAAAATCAAAATGAAAAAAGCAAACTCCAAACTGGTGAGGCAGTCGTGTGAAACATATCCCGCTGAAGTAAAACGACTGTGTGTGATCTCCGAACCTTTCTCTGATGACGAATAAGGATGGAAACTAATGCCGGGTGAGGTAAAGCAACTGAGTGTAATATCCAAACAAAACACTGTTGAAGCCGCAGAGGATTAGAAATTCGAATCTCAGTTGAAGCCGATTCGACATTGTGACGCGTTAAAATAAGAGTATTCCATCCACAAACACCATAACTAAAATCAAAAACGAAATTGCGGTGAACAGTGATCGGGTCAAGGTTGGCAGGGTGGTGGGGAGATCAGCGTGTGTCATGATGTCAGTAACTTTGAGGTGTGAAATGAAATAGGACAGTCTCAAGCCGACTTCATTCCCATGGCATCCATAGAGTCTAACATTTCGCGCGTCACATCCGTGCTACCTTTGTGTTTGCCCTTTATAATTCACGTCATATTAACGTAAAAAGACGCATTGATTTTTCTAAGAATCGTTCGATTCCCCAAATATCTTTAGCAAATCCAGTGCGTGTCTACGTTTTTTCTCTTGTTTTGTTTTCTTTCGACTTCATATCGCGGCCGACGTTGTCAATCATAGCATCCTGCATGGGTCCATCCTTCTTGCCGTTTCACCAGCTCCACTTCCACCATGAGAAATCACCTTTTCACTAGAGAAGGATGCACCTTTTGTACAGCTATAGCCATCGGGAAGAAAATAAATGAGTCAGCCATAGACACACAAGTACTCAATACATACACAAGTAAGGACGGTTATAGGAATGGCAGACAAAGGGAGTTAAACTATGGTAGTCTCGTCCAGAAGCACCTTGCCTTCGAGCCTAATGCATGGATAGATCAGGTCTTGCAGACCTAAGCTAACTACGGATATGCAGATTAGTTATTATTGTCTCTTTCACATATAACAAAGATGAGGAAATAGTCCCAAGCTCCTCCATATTGTACAATGTACAGCATGTCAGAGAGAGAGAGAGAGAGAGAGAGAGAGAGAGAGAGAGAGAGAGAGAGAGAGAGAGAGAGAGAGAGAGAGAGAGAGAGAGAGAGAGAGAGAGAGAGAGAGAGAGAGAGAGAGAGAGAGAGCATAAATTAATGCAAAATCATCACTATCTAGTGACATCCAGAGTCATCACATTAGATCAGATGATGCTACTACGTTTGCATGCACTGATGTTTGCAACAGGACCCCTTATCGTAAAACGTTCCTCTTTCAATAATTACTGTTCCTGCAAACGCTTACGTGCTTGCATGTGTGTGTGTGTGTGTGTGTGTGTGTGTGTGTGTGTGTGTGTGTGTGTGTGTGTGTGTGTGTGTGTGTGTGTGTGTGTGTGTGTGTGTGTGTGTGTGTTGCTTTTATTTAATATTCTGTAATTCCTTTTTACATTTTTTCCTTTCATCCGAAACTTGTAAATTAAGTTCCGCCTCTGTTTTAAACTCAAATAAAAAATCTTATTAACTCCTGCTTGTACTCTATGTAAGGTTGCTAATGCTTTGCCCCTTGGTTCCTCTCCTCAACATACCCTGAGCTCTATATTCTCCATTTCTGCTCCAGAAATTAAACATTTTGCTTCCTCTCTTGTATGTCTTTTTTTTGTTGTCCGGCATTCCTAGACTGTTGGTTCTGACCCTCCAAAAGATGACTGAAGCTGGAGTATTATCACATTATGTCATTCAGATTTCCCATTTCATTTTTCATTCCCTGTAGACATAAAGACTTGATTTCCTTTTCATTTCTTCCTTCCACAATTTAGAATCACTCAAGAAAATATTTACCAGGTCTTCCCTTCTCATTCCTTCCAACACTCTTAAAATACTCGATATAATCTTTAATTTTGGAGGGTTGTCCACCTATATGTTGCTGCTGATATATTTGTAATTATCTCTTTTCTCTCTTTCTTGCTCTTATGAATCATTTTACTAAGGCTGCCTCTGCCTCTCCTCTTCGGATTGCCACACCTGTGTACTTTTTGTCCCCCACTATTGTTCTAAGGACGGTATTATATACTTTTTTTTAGTTTAGCTATCTCCTTGTTGAAACAGCAGAGAAAAAAAAAACTTGTTCCGTGCAAGGGGCAAGACCACAATTTCCCAGCAAGTTCTCTCAACCAATAATTTGTTGCAGCTCTTGGCCATAATGTTGTATGTTAGGTTTGGGCTTTCTTTATCATTTTTTTCTTGAAATTTTTGTTTGTTTGTTTATGAAAACTATTTCATTCTGTCCACCATCTTAATCAGTGCCGTATTAACCTATGGCAGGGCCCCTAGGCTTCGAGCTTCTTTGGGCCCCTCGACATCCCCCTCCTCATTTCATGCTCTCTCTTCATACAATTTATTACACTAAATTACAGATGAAATAATTAATGAAGTAACAAAGAAAATTATATCATCTTATCAGACAACCTTTAATTAGCATGAAGCAAAACAATACCAGAATACCTGTATTGAACTGTAAAGTTAAACATATATGGGCCTACAACCAAATATATGTAGCTACTTCAGACATTTTTCTCGTTTATCTTTCAACAAAGTCATCCAGAACATTGTTCAACTTTGATTTCCGGAGCACAGACAATTATCTCTCTCTCTCTCTCTCTCTCTCTCTCTCTCTCTCTCTCTCTCTCTCTCTCTCTCTCTCTCTCTCTCTCTCTCTCTCTCTCTCTCTCTCTATATATATATATATATATATAATTGAGCTTTTCATCTTTCAGAGTGGATCGCACGTATTTCTTAATACGTTTCAGTGCAGAAAAAGACCTTTCTCCAGAACAGCTTGTGACAAGAAGTGACAAGTAAATGCGTAAACAAATGTACACGTTTGGAAAAGTATCCTGCATTTCATTGTTAACAATGGTTTGAAGCATTAATTCTCAATGCAATAAAAGGTCCCCTTATTTTCATTTTTTTGACTAAGCCACACATCAGATTCAGGTTCTTTCATGTACTCTTGGAAATGAAGAATTTCTTCAGAGAAGCTGGTATTGAGGTTTTCTAGGTAGGTTTTCACCAGCCTCTTTGCCGCTTCCCTCAGCTGCATGGTCACCGTTAACCGAGGACATTTTTGAAAATAAGCCAAATTAGCTAGAGACAGCATCATATGCTTTCAGCATCTTCTGAAGTGTTAACAAGTGATTGATCATGGTAAGAAACACTGTGACCCTAAATTTCTCCCTCCCTGAAAAAGCAGTAGCCTACCTTCAGAATTGCCGCCATTTCGATTGAGCTTCACACTTCTTTGTTTCTTTCTTTGGGTATCTTTTTTGTACACCGGATCATTTTCAAGACCAATTTTGATCTTCCCGTTCTCCTTAAAGTCCTCAAAAGCATCTCTTCAACTGGCGACATAATTATTCAATGAACCTAAGAGCTTCACGGCTTCGTTCAGGTCCATAATTGTGCTCTGCAGCTTTATGCTTGTCTAGTGAAACCTTTCCATGACGACAGACCAGAACACCAGCAAGATACAATTATCCAAGGTATTCAACTTGGATAAAATTCCCCTTGCCTCGTGTCATGTTTTCATCCGGTTTTTCTGTAAATTGCTCTAAAACCATCCTTATTTTTTCATATCCACTGTTGAGTGCCTTTGGAGCATCGGAGTGGGCAGCCCATCTAGTGTTACTCAGGCGTTTGACAACAGGCAGGCCAGCAAGGGCACTGACTAACAGTTCCCACCGATGAGTTGATGCTGTGAAGAAGCAGTAGACATTCTAAATTAATTCAAACAATCTGTAAGCAGCAGAAATGGTGTCCACAGCTGAGTGGCCAACTAGGTTGAGGAAATGGGCTAAGAAAGGAATGGAGTCAGCAGGAGGATTATTTTCCCGAGTTCTTGCTTGCAATCTCGAGTATTTGCCACTCAAGTTTGTTTGATGCATTATCATATGATTGGCCTCTACAGTCACTTATTTCCCTATAATAAATATGAGTTGGTCACATGTAGTAAAAGACAAGTAAGAAACTGATCCCTTCCCCTTGTTGCCATACTTTTCTAAGCTAGCAGCTAAAAAGGGATCAAACTGGGAAAGCAATTCCAGTGTGCCTAATTTGTCATTACTTGGTGACCCAGTCACCTGGTCATTACCTCGAAAGGCTAGACCTCTTTCTGCTAAAAATTTGATTGTAGCAACTACTCTTTCCAGCACAGCTTTAGCATAAACGCACTTAGCTTTGCACTGCTCAATCAACAGTGACTTCACACAGCCAAATGCTTTTGCCCTTTGGCGCATAATTATATTCCTGTCCTCTACATACCCAGAATTCCGCTTAACCAGTACTATACCCACACACGTGCATGGGATCAACAGATCATTATCGCTATGACGCAAAATTAAAAGCTTCCTAACTTATCGCCTCCGTGGTCTAGTGGGCAGCGTGCCTGGCTACTACTCCCCGGACCCGGGTTCGAATCCCGGCCCGGACAGTCGGCGTGCAGCTCACCCAGCTGTTCATCCCCCCTCTCGGGTTGGTCGATAAATGGGTACCTGGGAAATGTTAACTGTGGTAACCCGGATGTCACACTGGCCCTGTGTCCCGGTGTGGTGTCATCTGCCATCCGGTATCGTAAGACATCCCATCCTTAATTTCGCATCGCGTAACCAATTCTTTACTATCACAGAGTAACTAAGTGAAGCATATAAGTGTAAGAAAAGTACCAAGGAGGAACTAAAAAGAAACGCAAAGCGGAACAAGTCACAAGAAGAAGAAAAGTGAGTGTTGATATCCTAGTTATATACATACATACGTCATCATTTGCTTTCATAATAATATAAATAAACTTGGGTGAGACGGATCCCGACAAGCAGTCGACAAAAGACACGGTACCGTGTCGAAATTCATGTATGTATTCAGGATGGGATGTCTCACGATCTTGAGATGTCTCATCACTCTCATGACTCCACACCGGGGTAATGGGCTCCCTCCCACCACAGGCTCAAGAGCCAATGCGACGGAGGTGAGCACCGAGGCCACGAGCTGCTACATGCAGCGTATGCCCCCAACTTTACCTTTACCTTAACTTATCGAGCATTAAGGTAATCATAACCGTTATACTGTACCAAACAATACCATATATTCATGGCCATATCAGAACTACAGTACAAGAAAGATATCTGCAAATATCACATTTACAATCCTGCGGCAGCTGTTGTGCCAGTATGCGTCACATAATGCTTGCGTAGCAGACTTCCCAACTTCAAGTTGATCTCAGAGAGAGAGAGAGAGAGAGAGAGAGAGAGAGAGAGAGAGAGAGAGAGAGAGAGAGAGAATGATGCTCACGCATCATAACACACCGGAGAATACAAACCAGCAGGATCCTGATACAAACGTTCGGACTTTAGTTTCGACTCCGGGTTATAATAAAACAAAAACCTTGTTATATGTATGTTAATGTTATGTTACATGGGTGTTAGTTAAATGTCTGTTACCTTACTCACATTTTTTCATCATGTTATAGACCTATTTATGAGTATGAATCTCTTAACACGCAGTACTATTTGCTAGTTTTAATCAGTATGTTATCAATTTGTGTAGTTATTCAAAGAGGGGGGCCCTAAAATTGGGGGCATCCAGTGGGGCACAGCCCTAAAATAGGGGGGGCACGTGCCTCCCAAATTTCCGCCACTGCGTGGGCCCCTGCTTTTGGTGGGCGTGGGGCCGTGGGCCCCTGCTCTTAGTGGGCCCCTAGGCTTCAGCCTAGTCAGCCTTATGGATAATACGGCCCTGATCTTAATGCCTTCTATTTCCTGAATGTCTTCATTTACATTGAAAATTATGAAATTACTCTTTCCCATATTTAATTATTATCCACATTGTTTACTGACATATTAGGATTGTTGTTTTCATTTGCTTTTTCTTGTCCCTTGCCTACTTGGTGACTTATCTTGTGCATAAATCTCCTTGATGCACTCTGTTATTGCTAGGTCAACTTTATAAGCTTTCAGGGCCTTCACTAGCTTTTCTCTCGCAATGTAATCGTAGGCTTTCTGAAATCTACCACCGCTACATACACCTGCTTCCTGTGTTGGTGTATTCTGATGCAGTGCTGCAAAATGAACGATTTGTCCTCTATCCTCCTGTCGTTTGTTAAACTAGCTTGATTGTTTTTTCTCTTTCTTATTCAATTTTAGGTGGTCGTCAATTCTTTTCTTTATTATCCCCCTTAAAAATATAAGAAATATTGTTGAGTGAAACAGGTATTAAGTCCCTCAACTCAAATCTTTTCGTCCAAAGGACCATAGCTGCCTGTGACTCTGTCCAGCTTGCTTTTCCTTCCTGCATGACCATTTCGTGTATATATTTCACTCCTCCTCAGCGCTTTGAGTAAATCTGGCTTTAACTTATCTGGTCATGTAGATTTGCCATTCTTAAGTTCCATTATGTTCCAGATAATTTCTTCCTCTGCCATCTATTCTCTTCATGCTTCTTAATCATATCTACTACGCATACCATATCCATGTGTTCTGTTAATTCGTATGGTAAACATATTCCTAGAGGTTCAAAATTTTCAGTTTTGCCGTTAACTTAACCGGTTCTCTAGTGAACTCTTCTTTCCTCAATCGACACCTCCTCCATTCTGTTCTTCCCTCTCAAATAAATTTTCTATCAGTTTCCAATAGCTCTTCTTCATTTGTCTCTGTATTAAATTTTCTCCCTTCTCTGCATACCTCCAGCTTCTGTCTTTTTGATTTCTTTCATCTTTATTTGTTGACATATTCCCAGATCTTTTACCCAGATATATCTCCCCTCTCTTATCTCTCTTGTCCTTTTCTTTTCATGTACTATATAAATTTCCTCTTTGACCATCCTCTTTACATCCTTTTTTTGTTTTATGTATCTTTCCATGCCCCTCTCTTTTTTTCTGTCCGAACTGAGCCCTCATCCATCCTCTGTTTAGTGCCATCCATAGATTAATCTCTCCTCTTATTATCTGTTAATCTACCGGGGTTCTGACCTCTGCTCCCCTTCTTTGGCATTAAGCCTTTTTTTCTGCTACTATTTTCAGTCTTTTCCATTTTTTCAATGTTCATTTCTTCCTTCCTTTCATATTCTTCTTCCATTTTCTTAACATAAACCTCCAACGAGTCATTATCTATCTTGTAATATTCTGTCTCCTCCCTGTGCTGGTTCTTATCTTTCTTTTTCGTCTCTGTACTCTGAGTTTTACTTGCAGATTATGGTCCGATATATCTATGTATCTCCTTTTTGTCATTTATATCCATTTCTATATATCGACCACGTATTTTTCTGTTGGCCAGGGAAAAGTCTATCACACTGTTTTGTTCCTTGCCTTCCCTTAACCTTATGTCGTTGTTTAAGATTATCAGTCCGTAATCCTCCATTCAGTCCTATATCTTCCTCCCTTATTCCTCCCTCGTCCAGTTTATGTTCCCCTAAAAAAAGCATGACCTCTAAAGTCTCCGGCTATCATCAAGGTCTCCTCTTGTTTATCCTTAATCATTTCCAGTTCTGTCCTCATTTCCTGTCTCTTTTTTGTCTTCCTCCTCAATATTACTAGGGAAATATAAGTTAACCATTACTCCGTTGTCCCTGTATGTTGCATGCACTACATCTGTGCGTATTGTGTTTTCTTTATCTCTTTATTGTTATTATCTATCTTCTTATTTTCTCTGCCTCCTTATCTTTTTCTCTGTGTTCTCTATCTTCAACACTTCGTTCCTCTTATGCGTCACCACCCGTCTCCTCCTCTCCCGCATGTGGTGGTTGAAATGTAGTTTTCTGTTATTGATTTTCTTTCTGTTCTCAGCTCTGTTTCTGATACAGATAAAATTGTCTCCATATTTTCTAACTTATCAACTTCCCCAATCTTCGAGTTACTTAATCTTTAAATATCAGTACAATAATTAAGGAGCCTTTGCTGACTTTCGCCACCTCATCAGTTACCTCTCCTTCGCCGCCTTCGCTTTTCCGCTTCTCTCTCTAGATACAATATATATTCTTCCACTATTCTTCTTTTCTTATCTTTTATCTTCTTTCCTCCTTCTTTGTCATATCCTGCTGAATCCTAATTTTCTTTTACTCTTCGTTTGCTTAATTTTCCAGCTCGTTTCTGCTTCTCGTCTGCCAGCTTTATCTACACTGGCCTCTTTTTGCCTTCTGTGCAACCGACCCTTGTCACCTGCACCACTAATACATTTTCAAGTCCAAGGCTTATTTTCTATGATATCCTTACAGGATGTCTTATTCTCTGCCTCTGTCTCATCATCCTCTTTTATTGTGCGATTCGTAGAGGTTAAACATGACAGAATTTTTCTTAATCATCTTCACTCTCTGTAAGATGCTGTCTTCCATTCTCTCAAGTGCTCTCTCTAAAATCCTCTCTTCCTTCCTCTTCCATCCTTTTTCTATGTTTACCATCAACCTTTTAATCTCCTCTGAGATATTTTTTTCAGTTCCTTTCTTACTTTTCCATTACACCTCTTTTTTTTATTTTTAAATATTCAGCCATTTCTTTATTCTCTCTGTTTAGCTGTTTAAGTTCTTGTTCATTGTTTTCATCTACGGCTTACATTTCCCGCAGAACCACAACTCTTCCCTTTGCTTCTGCAGGTGTTGGTACAGGGACACCTGAATCCCCTCGCAACCTATAAGTGATACCAGCTCCCACAATCATTACATTGCAACCCTTGTCTTCCTTTCTAAGCCTTCTCCCTCATCCGCTACAATCCTCCATACTGGCTACATACTTGTCCCTTGCACAGTCCTCACATTTCTTATCCTCGGCTAGGTGGGCAATCCACATCCGCTACATTTTTTCTTCCTCATCCCGACTGCTCAAAGCCATGTTCGTGTACACACATTTATCTCCTCATCTCCGCTGCCGTTCTTCATGCGCTTTTATATCCATAAATACTCCTAGGCTTCAGTATTTCCGGGAAATCGAAAGGGATATGCACACACACAACACACTACCACAACGACCAGTTGCCAGCCATGCAGGAGTCCACGCATGTGGTCACGCATATAAGACTGACGAATTACCCCCCCTCCCCCCCTCTCTCTCGCACACACACACACACACACACACACACAAGATGGCGAGGTCAGGTTGTGCGGCATGACGTGCAAGGCTTGATACTAAACACAAAGCCCAGACAACACAGCCCCCTCCGTCCCGCTGCAATCCCCTCCCACCTTCACCCCTTTAACGCTTTTTTCCGCTCCCCTCAAACTCACTCACCCACAAGTTGCCAAGCCAACGCAGCCCCGTCCACCCACCCGTCTGCGATCTCCTTTCCCTTCCCCTTCCGTCCACTCCTATTTCCGTCCTCCTTTCACCTCTGTAATATTTAAGCTTCTTCGCCCGTCTCCCCTCCCGTTCAAAGAGCCTCGGCCCGACCCGCTCTCCCCTCGTCTTTGGCTTACAGCCCTCTCGCCGGCCGCTAACAAAGGAACCATCGCAACAAAGAGAATCAGGTCTTCTCCTTATAGAGTGTGTGTGTGTGTTAGTGCTGCTGAGGCCGCCCCACGACTAGAGGGACTAAGTCAGCATGCACGACACCCACTACACGACATAAACCGTGAAAGTGCTTAGATCAGGCTTCACTCTTGGTTCTGGTATCGTCTGGTTACCTCCTACTGGGTGTTCTCATCTGTGGGTTGCATGCGGCTGGGCAGGGAGGCAGAAAAGGTGTAAAAGAGGACGGGGAGAAAGAGAGGATGTTGATTGTTCTCATCGAGGTGAAGAGCGCGGGATGAGATTTCCCTGCGAGGCACCTTCAATCAATACCTGAGGTGAGGTTGGCAGCAGGCCGGCAGGGGGGCGAGGGAGGGGAAGGGAGAGGGAGCCACTCCACCCATCCCACCGGCCGCCTCACACACTTAGCATAAGAGTATATAAGAAAACGAAAACAAGGTACCTGTTGGGGGAATGCCTGGCCAATGGGGGAGCGGAACCGAAATATGAAGCCACCGATTTTCCGAGATATAATCGATAGCAGAGAGAGTACGGTCTTGCCGAGTGTCTGTCTGTTTGCTTTGTCTCTGTCGGTTCACAGCGCGGTCATGGCCCTCTGTGAGTGGCCTGGGGACTGTGGCACGGAGAGGGGCTTCAAGGGGCACGGGCACGGCTGAGCGGTTCTTCAGGACGGTCTGCGGTGGGCACAGCGTGGGGAGAGGAAGGTCGCGCAACGTACGTCCGTTCTACTCGGTGGAAAACTCCCTTCTGGCGCGCGTCGCCTTCTCCCGTGGTGGTGGTGCCGTGGTGATGAGGCGCGGGGGAGGCACCCCAGCACTTCAGCACCCACGCCCCCCAGGCCTGTCCTGCACCCTGCTCAACCTGACCCAGCATCCTCCTCGCTCCTTCCACCACTACCTCCTTGCCTCCCCGCCTTGCTGTTCTCCCGGGCTCTTATTTCGGTTCTCTCCAAGGGTATGTCGTCCCCACGGGGTGTAATGGAAAATACTCTCATTGTGATTCCCACTCAAAATTACTGTATTTATCTCTTACCAATCTGTAAAGATCCTAACCTAGCCTAACGTAACTTGCCCCTTTCAAGAGTGGGCGCCATTTACCAGTAGAGAGACAAGGAATACGTTTCCCGGGCAATACCCTTACGCACTCCCAGACAGTGTGATAACAAGCCTAAAGGGTACGTTAAGTTGGGTTATTTTGTCATCCAGACTGGTTACACTTGAATAGTAGGCTCCACTTTGTCTCATGAAGTGTGATTGGTTGATCAAGTGTCTATGTGGCACCGCCCAGACACCGGTACCCAGGCGATGACATCCCCGCCGCTGCCACTCGCATACCAGCCGCATGTGGTGCCAAGTTTTCCTTACCTTACTATAACAAGCCCCAAAATAACTCAAAAGAAGTCCTATAAACCCTAGAGACGTGTCCCAATCTAGGTCTAAACCCTAAGACAACCACTATGGTCGCAAAATTATTGAATAAAGACTAAATGATAAGTAGGTATCTGTGTTTTTCTCTGCTTCACGTGACTTTCTGTTCACGTGTCACAAGCATAAGCACTCAGGGCGGCGATGGGTCAGCATGTTTGGGTGAAGGGTGATGGAGGGTGTAAGCAGTGGTGGTGATAATGGTGGTGGTGGCTGCGTTCAAGCTAAGTTATTGGGGGACCAATATATATATATATATATATATATATATATATATATATATATATATATATATATATATATATATATATATATATATATATATATATATAGAGAGTGCTATGCAGCAGAGTTATTTATAGTAATTTTCTTGATCACAGTCCCAGTCCTTATGTGTGGGTCTTGAAATCACAAAACCTTTCATGAAGTCTACATACTACTACTACTGCTACTACTACTACTACTACTACTACTAGTACTACTACTACTACTACTACTATTACTATTACTACTACTGCTACATAAAAGATACCTTCACCCATGTTTATGTTCCCGACACATAATCATGGAGGGCTCCATAGCTTGGAGGTCATTAGCCCCAACTCTGTTCGCTACTGGCTGTGGCATCCAACCATATCACTAATACTACTTAGCACTAAGTCTATATATAACATCTTATCATCTATTGCGTCTAGATATCCTTTTCCTTCCCTACTCATGTCACTTCCGACCCATCCTAATGTCACTCTCCATCACAGTGGCCTCATAGTCCATATTGGACTGCTACTACTACTACTTCTGCTTCTGGTGCTGCATGCTACTAATGCTGCTTGTGCTATTTATATTTCTTCTTTCTTCTTTGACAGGCAGACAAAGACGTAAAGATGGATTGAGAGAGAGAGAGAGAGAGAGAGAGAGAGAGAGAGAGAGAGAGAGAGAGAGAGAGAGAGAGAGAGAGAGAGAGAGAGAGAGAGAGAGAGAGAGAGAGAGAGAGAGAGAGAGAGAGAGAGAGAGAGAGAGAGAGAGAGAGAGAGAGAGGAGAGAGAGAGAGAGAGAGAGAGAGAGAGAGAGAGAGAGAGAGAGAGAAGGAGGGTCATCATCTTGTCGGGCGGGGCATGGAGGGAAGGACAGTTCAATGTCATGAAATGAATTAAACTCAACTCGGATTACTTGAAACCCGGACACGTACACGAGATCAGACTGGCGGAGGGGCAAGGGGTGAGCCAAGGATTTGGACGTAGGGTAGGGATTGCAAAAGGGTAGTCGTGTAATGGAAGATGGGGAAAGGGTGGGGGGGGGGGGGGGGACTGTCGAAGGGTGGTATGGGTGTGGAAGGGTTGTAAGTGTGTGGAAGCGTGATGGGGTGTGCAAGGGTGGTAGCGTGTGGAAGGGTGAAGAGGTGTGGAGGGGTGATATGGGGTGTGCAAGGGTGGTAGGGTGTGGAAGGGCGAAGAGGTGTGGAGGGGTGATGGGGTGTGGAAGGGCGAAGAGGTGTGGAGGGGTGATATGGGGTGTGCAAGGGTGGTAGGGTGTGGAAGGGCGAAGAGGTGTGGAGGGGTGATGGGGTGTGGAAGGGCGAAGAGGTGTGGAGGGGTGATGGGGTGTGCAAGGGTGATGGGGTGTGGTGGTGTGGTAGGCGTGGGGCAGGGTGATGGGGTGTGGTGGTGTGGTAGGAGTGTGGAAGGTTGATGGGGAGTGCAAGGGTGGTAGGGTGTGGAAGGGTGATGGGGTGTGGAAGGGTGACGGGGTGTGCAAGGGTGGTAGGAATGTGGAAAGGTGATGGGGTGTGCAAGGGTGATGGGGTGTGGTGGTGTGGTAGGAGTGTGGAAGGGTGATGGGGTGTGGAGGGGTGATGGGGTGTGGAGGGGTGAAGGGGTATGGAGGGGTGGAGGGGTGTGGTGGTGTGGGGGTGTGGAAGGGTGATGGGGTGTGGAGGGGTGATGGGGTGTGGTGGTGTGGGAGGAGTGTGGAAGGGTGATGGGGTGTGGAGGGGTGATGGGGTGTGCAAGGGTGATGGGGTGTGGAGGGGTGATGGGGTGTGGTGGTGTGGCAGGAGTGTGGAAGGGTGATGGGGTGTGGTGGTGTGGCAGGAGTGTGGAAGGGTGATGGGGTGTGGTGGTGTGGGGTGTGGAGGGTGATGGGGTGTGGTGGTGTGGCAGGGGTGTGGAAGGGTGTGGGGTGTGGAGGGTGATGGGGTGTGGAGGGGTGATGGGGTTTGGAGGGGTGGTGGGGTGTGCAAGGGTGATGGGGTGTGGTGGTGTGGCAGGAGTGTGGAAGGGTGATGGGGTGTGGTGGTGTGGTAGGAGTGTGGAAGGGTGATGGGGTGTGGAAGGGTAATGGGGTGTGGTGGTGTGGTAGGAGTGTGGAAGGGTGATGGGGTGTGGTAGGAGTGTGGAAGGGTGATGGGGTGTGGAGGGGTGATGGGATGTGGTGGTGTGGCAGGAGTGTGTAAGGGTGATGGGTTGTGCAAGGGTGATGGGGTGTGGTGGTGTGGTAGGAGTGTGGAAGAGTGATGGGGTGTGGAAGGGTGATGGGGTGTGGTGGTGTGGTAGGAGTGTGGAAGGGTGATGGGGTGTGGAAGGGTGATGGGGTGTGGTGGTGTGGTAGGAGTGTGGAAGGGTGATGGGGTGTGGTGGTGTGGTAGGAGTGTGGAAGGGTGATGGGGTGTGCAAGGGTGATGGGGTGTGGTGGTGTGGTAGGAGTGTGGAAGGGTGATGGGGTGTGGTGGTGTGGTAGGAGTGTGGAAGGGTGATGGGGTGTGGAAGGGTGATGGGGTGTGCAAGGGTGATGGGGTGTGGTGGTGTGGTAGGAGTGTGGGAGGGTGATGGGGTGTGGAAGGGTGATGGGGTGTGGTGGTGTGGTAGGAGTGTGGAAGGGTGATGGGGTGTGGAAGGGTGATGGGGTGTGCAAGGGTGATGGGGTGTGGTGGTGTGGTAGGAGTGTGGGAGGGTGATGGGGTGTGGAAGGGTGATGGGGTGTGGAAGGGTGGTAGAGTGGGGAAGGCCGGTGGGGTCGGAAGGGTATGGGGAGGTGGAAGGGTGACAGGGGTACGTAAGGACAGAATAATGCACCTATCATGGACACGTTAAAATCATTATTATCATCTTTTTAAATATTTGTATTGGTTATACTTTTTAATAACTGCACTGTCAACCTGAATTAACATGCCAGTGGTTTTAGGGAAGGTCACGAGTGTTGTGGTATTTCAGGAAAGGGGTTGCGAGAGGGAAAAAAAAATTGTGCACCAGCGATACGTACCATCCTAAGTGAACGGGAGGGGACGAACGTAACCATAAAACAACTCCGAATATAGGTACAAATCCTCGTATCTTGGTCTTTTCCCCTTTATATTTACAGTTATGAGTCAGGTGGAAACATATATATATATATATATATATATATATATATATATATATATATATATATATATATATATATATATATATATATATATATAAATATATATATATATATATATATATATATATATATATATATATATATATATATATATAACCAGTCATGAGTCAGGTGGAAACATATTTATAATAATAGCGCAGCAAAGGCATTGCGACCATTATAATGACGTCTTTTAGCCCTTGCTCTGCACGGTACTCTGGCTTCGAATTAAAAATAAGTTGCAAGTGGCGCGCTATTACGAGTGTCTACCTCACAACAAGAGGAAGAGTAACAGAAAACGAGTACTGAAGAGAGTTTCAATGGGTATCTATTCTCTTTAAGTAATGTTGTGTTAGTACCTAATAAGTGATGAAAAAAACTGGAGTGATTCCATCTCCCGTTATCGACAGACGGGTAAGTCACGATGTGTTTATTTGTGGCTTCCACCTCCCACGGTCGCGGTAAATATTTTGACGTAACTGCCATAACCGAAACATTTATTGATACGACAAATATTGATTTAAGTTCAGAATACACAGATAGCTTCACTCTTCAACAAAGATCAAGTAAACCGTAGAGGTGGTGTTGTCGCCCTTTACGTCAAAAGCTATTTGAAACCCACTGACAGAACACCATGAGACAGTAACGTTGAACACTTGTGCGTGCGAGTAAATATTGTAAAAAATAATCTAAATATATCCGTCACCTAAAGGCTTCCGGGGCAATCACTAGAAGATGATGTTGAAATGTACAGCGTTTTAAGGCAGTCACTTAATAACAGCGACTCAAGTGCTGATATTAGGAGACTTTAATCTCCCTCATATTAACTGGGCATCACTGTCGAGTACAAAAGGCGAGTCACATAGAATGATCGAATTTTTAAAAGATAATTACCTAAGCCAAATGGTTTCTGAGCCAACCCGACAAAATAACATACTAGACCTTGTTATAGCGATCCAAGACAACCTATAGTCAGTAATGTTACGGTAGGAGAACATCTCGGTTTTTGCGATCTTAAATTAGTGCGCGTCGACATTAGAGCTCAAACAACAGTGACTGAAAATAAAGTAATGGTGCCCAATTTCAAAAGAGCAAATTAGTAGAAATCCGACAAAAACTAACAGAAATACAACCATCAGATGATTTCAACGTAGAGGAAAGCTGGCTAAACTTCAGAAATCATTTACTCACTCATCAGAACACATTCGTCCCATTTTGCGAGAAGCGAAGTAACACTAATGAAAGTCCATCTTGGTTTAATGGCGAAATTAAACACTCGAGAAGCGAAGTAACACTAATGAAAGTCCACCTTGGTTTAATAGCGAAATTAAACACTCGAAGCAGTAACACTAATAAAGTCCATCTTGGTTTAATAGCGAAATTAAACACTCGAGAAGCGAAGTAACACTAATAAAAGTCCATCTTGGTTTAATAGCGAAATTAAACACTCGAGAAGCGAAGTAACACTAATAAAAGTCCATCTTGGTTTAATAGCGAAATTAAACACTCGAGAAGCGAAGTAACACTAATAAAAGTCCATCTTGGTTTAATAGCGAAATTAAACACTCGGTTAAGGAGAGAAAATTGTCTTACATACTAAAGAAAGAGCAAAGCACGCCCGAAAACATTAGACTTTATCATTAAGCCAGGAGGCGAGGGAAAAGATTAGTATGTCAGGCTAAGCGTAGATATGAAGATTGCAGCCAACTGTAAAAATAATCCGAAATCCTTCTTCAGTTATATTAACAACAAGGAGGCAATCAGAAGTGCTATTGGACCCTTAACTAACAGTGACGGTGAATTAGTGACTGACAGTCAACACGTTGCGAACTTGCTAAACAACTATTTTTCCTCGGTATTTAATACTAGCACTCTTCCCACCACTACCACCAACACCAGCGACGACAATAGTACTAACGTAAGTCTCACTCATGCATTGCCTAACTTCGTAATAACTACCGATGAAGTCATAAATGCTCTCCGATCCCTTAAAAGAAATAAAAGCCCCGGACCTGACAAAGTATACTCTGTTCTACTTAATTAAAGAAAGCAAAGAGCGAAATACTCCCTCTCTCACAACCGTATTCAATATGTCCTTGCGACAAGGCATCGTCCCTTCGGATTGGAAAAAGGTTAACGTAACACCGATTTTCAAGAAAGGAGATAAAAAAAATACCGGGTAATTACAGGCCCATTAGTCTAACTTCAGTTGTAGGTAAGCTACTCGAGAGCATAATCAGACAAAATTGTGAGTTACCTTGAAAGCCACTCATTAATTAAGGGTTAACAACATGGCTCCTGTAACAAGAGATCCTGTCGTTCAAACCTACTGACATAGAACATAAGAACATAAGAACATAGGAGTCTGCAAGAGGCCGGTAGGCCTGTTCAAGGCAGCTCCTTTGAACCTAAGCTCCCGTGTATCTAACCCCACCTAATATCGCTGTCCATGAATTTATCTAATCTATTTTTGAATGTGACAATTGTATTGGCACTCACCACATGACTGCTAAGCCTATTCCACTCATCCACCACCCTGTTAGTAAACCAATTTTTGCCTACGTCCCTGTTGAATCTGAATTTATCCAGTTTAAACCCATTACTTCGTGTCCTACCCGGTTCTCTTACCAACAAAACCTTATGAATATCTCCCTTATTAAAGCCCTTCATCCATTTATAAACCTCGATCATGTCTCCACGCACCCTTTGCCTTTCTAGAAAATGCAAGTTTAACTGTTTGAGTTTTTCCTCGTATGGCAAGTTTCTCAACCCCTGAATCATCAATCCTCCTCCTCTGCACCGATTCTAGCATTTTGATATCCATTCTATAGTAAGGTGACCAGAATTGAACCGCATAGTCAAAATGAGGTCTAACTAATACTAAATATGGTTTGAGGAAAACTTCGGCGCTTCTATTGCTTACGCTCCTTGAAATAAATCCCAGCACCCTATTTGCTCGATTTCTAGCTTGAATGCATTGTGCCCTTGGACGGAGATCAGAGCTCACTAAGACCCCTAAATCCCTCTCGCACCCAGACCTGCTTATGAGTGTCATTTAAGCAATAGTTATGAGAGGGGTTGTTCCTACCTACACTCAGAATACTGCACTTCCCTACATTGAACTCCATCTGCCATTTATCAGCCCAGTCATACAATCTGTTTAGTTCACCCTGGAGAATACTAGCGTCCTGATCCGACTCAATTACTCTACCGATCTTGGTATCATCTGAAAACTTACTGACATCACTACTAATTCCTGTATCTAAGTCATTGATATAAATAATAAACAAAAGTGGACCTAATACCGAACCTTGTGGGACCCCACTCGTAACACATCCCCAGTCAGATCTTTTACCATTGATTTGCACTCTTTGCTTCCTATTGCTAAGCCACGCTTTGACCCAGTTCAAAACTTTACCCTCTACTCCATGAGCCTGTAATTTAAGCAACAGTCGTCGGTGAGGAACTTTGTCAAACGCTTTACTAAAATCAAGATAGATTACATCATAATTTTCATCTCTGTCTACCGCCTCAAATACTTTATAACGACCTCTTCTCAGTTTATGACGTAACCAAATCACTGGATGTAGCCTATCTTGATTTCCAGAAAGCGTTTGCTAAAGTTCCACACCATAAATTACTGTATAAATTAAAGCAACTAGGTATTGACGGTCAAGTTCACCAATGGATCATAATTGCTTGAGCAACAGACAACAATGAGTGGTGATCGACGGATTTAACTCAGAATGGTCGCCTGTCACTAGTGGAGTTCCTCAGGGCTCGGTTATTGGAGTGCTCTTCATTATTTACATCAACGATGTGGGCGTTGGAATCAATAATCTCATTAGTAAATTTACAGACGACACAAAGTCGATTCTCACTGACGAGGACAGACAAGACCTCCAAGAAGATTTGCATAAAATTTCAGCCTGGTCAGATAGATGAGAGATGCTCTTTCATGTAGATAAGTGCTAGGTTCTTCAAGTTGAAACAAAAAATAAAAGGTTAAATTACGAAATGCGTGCGTTAAATTCAAACGCGTTCAGTGCGTCAAGGACCTGGGTGTCAAAATCGCGTCAAACCTCAAATTCTCACAGTAGTGTATCGATGCAACAAATAAAGCGAACAGAATGCTGGGCTTCATTATAAGAAACTTTTTATTAAAAAATAAAGAAGTAATACTTCCGCTTTACAATAGTTTAGTCAGACCCCACTTTGAAAATGCGGTTCAGTTTTGGTCTCCTCACCATGCAAAGGACATTGCCAAATTAGGTGTTCAATGTCGGGCAACAAAAATGATCCCTTTCTTGCGCAACAAACCCTACAACGAGAGGCTCTCAGCCCTTAACATGTTCTCCTTGAAACGTCGCCCCGGAGGAAAACTGATTGAATGTTTCAAAATACTTTTCGGTTTTACGATTATGGACAAGTCGAAATTGTCTATGATCGATGACACGTTTCGAACGATAAATAATGGTACAAAACATAAATGTAAACCAGTAATTCGGACTGCACCAAATTTTTCTTCACCAACGTTGTAGTGCGAGAATGGTATATGCTCCCACCTTCAGTTTTCCAGTGTAACACGATTGACACCTTTAAAAACAAGCTCGACCGACACTTCCTTCAACTTAATATTAACTAAAGTAGAAATGCAAAGATCTGGAGCTATCTAATTAATGTAGAATTACTTAGGTTTAAGGACAGATCACCTAATCTGGACCATATGGTCTGTGTGGTCTTTCGATGCAAATCTATGCAAATTATTCCCTGCGGAAACCTGGGAAAGATAAACTGTAGTACCCCGGATGATGGTCCTGTGTTTCTGTGTTCTTATATACTGTGGCGAAAACCCGAGGTCACGCTTTGCTTAGCTTATGCAATCAGCTCTAATTATTAAAATAATGATTGATATCTCTTGGCATCAGTCAATCTAGGCGCATTATGTGGGAGGCGCTTCGCCTCTCCCATTCAACAACGTGAACCTTCTTCACCTACTCCTCCTCTTCCAAACACAAACATCCTTCTTCAGTGCAGGCCCGTAACCAGGGTTATGTTTTAAGGTACCAATGACATCTGGGGATCAATTGATCCATTTTGTGATACTTGACATAATACACATTTTACACTATATAATTGACTCAGGTAGTCTACGTGGGCCTTTTACACAGAAATGGTGTTTGAAAAAAACAGCAGTCTAACAATATGACACCTATTAATGATTCACTGGACAATAACAGTTGGGCAGCCACGGGAGACATCTAAGGAGTGAATGCCCTTCAGTTCCTTCTCGTGGATACGGGTTCCCCCGCGTTGCAGGGGCGTGGATGGAAGGGAAGTCTTGCAAATCTAGGGGGCGGGGGGGAGGCTTGGGCAGGAGAGAAATGAGGACACTGACAGGGATTAGGGTCAGTGTGTGTGTGTGTGTGTGTGTGTGTGTGTGTGTGTGTGTGTGTGTATACCCTTGGCGCCACGTCTTGTTCCCATATTACATGCCTTGTTTGGGAATTTAGAGCACACACACACACACACACACACACACACACACACACACACACACATTATGAACGCGGAGACACGCACAAATATGCGCAATGGGTCAAACAGTTATGGATATGCTGGGGTTCTATGCCTATTGTACACAATGGGCAAACATCTGATGTGTGAGGCAGGGGTTGGTAAGCCTTTCAGTCGCTATTTCGTAACTTCTGAATCATTGCACCGAGTGGCCTAAGACCACACGCATGCTGTTCTTAGGACCACCTATCAACCCAGACTCTAGATAGACTCTCTTAAGAGGATCAAATATGAATTCCTTGGGGCAGTATGAGCCAAGCAAGATTGCGTCACTTTAAAAATACTTGCCTGCGCCATTACGGGCTGGGGTTGACCAATAAACAGAGCTGGGCACTTCCGTACCTCTGTCCGCACCTCCGCTCCTCCGGACCTGCGGACCTTTAAACGAGGTGCGGAGGTCCGAAGTGCGGAAAGTTTTTCAAAAGTGCGGAAGTAACAGGTGCGGAACGGCAGTATTTTAAGTCCGTACCTCCGCACCTGAGGTTTTCAAGGATAAAAAAAATGAAAACGACAAACAGTCCGCGCTCTGCAGTAATACTTCCGGTCGTTTACGCGGTCTGTGCTGCAGGGCATGTTTTCCCGCCACTTGAGTGACGTCACTCATTCAGATTTACGGCCCGATGTTGCATGTGTACTGAGGTATGATAATTATGATGAGTGTAAAAGTAGTTACTTTACTTCAGGTGGTGGAGATTCTATGCGTTAAAATGACAATAATGATAACAAAAATAATGGTAATAATAATAATAATAATAATGATAATAATAATGCTGCTGCAGTATTGCCTTGTATTTCTTTTTTTTAAGGTACGGACTAGATTTTTCAGGCGCGCTTTAATAGTTTTGGGTACGGTACCGGAGGTGCGGAGGTGCGGTACCGGAACGAGTGAAAATTTTTTAGGCGCGGAAGTACAGGTACGGACTATATGTGTTTCGAGGTGCGGAGGAGCGGTACCGGACTACCCGATATCCAGTAACGCGCCCAGCTCTGCCAATAAACCCATCAAGAAAGCCTACCGGCACTATTGGAAAAAAAAAAAAAACAGGGCCAGCTCTAGCCGTTTTGGCACTTCAGGCGATTATTCTGGTGTGACATCCCCACCTCCCCAACTAACACCGTCATTGCAAAAAATGTGGAAGAGCGTTCACCGAAGAGTGTTACCAAACTTATTGTAAATTCGTTTTTTATCTTTAAGGCGACCCCCTCTCATGGCGACCGCCTATATGGCCTATGCCATAAAAATTATAAGCATGGGTGGCCCTACATTGGAATTTATGATGACATAAATTAAATCGGGACCGTATTTAACTGCTTTGGGGGAAAGTGAGACAAATGGGAAGATGGAATAATAATCCCCACAATTAAACAGTATTCTGTTGCCTATAAAAAAACTGGTTCATATTGATTTGATGAATACTGTGATAGGGGTGTGATAGGGGTGATAGGGCATATAGATATTGTGATTGGAAACTACATACCACCAGAGCCAATATCAATATTATCGGTACCAAGTAAATATGGTGATGACAAAGTGAGTCAACTTTCTGTTAAGACTCCAGACACTTCTGCTTTGAAAAGTAAAGTTGTTGATGATGTAACTGAAGTTAATCAACGTAATGAAAGGGAAAACGATCGCCTTTATATCGCCACTGCTTCCCATCTGTCAAATTACTCCAATAAAATTGTAGCACATATTCCTGGCTTCGTCGCGCACAACCTTAGTAAATCTCTGCATTGCGAAGCCTGCATAGAGACCTTAACTTTGCCAGACGCCAGTGACAGCCCAATCCACTTTAATCAATATAAAAAGTAAAGGAAGACTATAGTCGGTGTCACGAGAGCTGGCGAGGCTAATCCTTCTGGGATGGACTCGCGGACTTGGCATCGTTGTTTGGATGATGGTCTCTGCCAAGGCTGTCTCTATGCAAGGTCTGCGCCTGAGATGGTTGACGTCACGCGCGGAGTCGGTACTGCCGCCGCTGGCCTCTCTAAGCTCCCCAGGTTATTTCTTTCATCCATACTTCTTAACTTTATCTTTCCACTGGTTATTATAAATTAGTGTTTCCATATTACTATTGATCGTTACTTTTCTTATTTCCTTATTTTATGATCTGCAGTATTCTACATATATATCCTACAGTGATCTAAACATGCATTATGATAATTACATAAACTACACCGGAGGACAAAATTTAATAGTGTCAGTTGCAAGACACGAAGGAAATGACTGGAAATCTGATTGGTGACAAATGGTCGGACAGGAAGTCGGAGAAAAATCGTACTTGGGTGGGAAAATAGATAACAGGAAAAAGATGAAGAAAAAAAAATCAGGTAAAATAAGTCAAGTAAAAGTTCCAGGTACAAAAGTCTCAAGTTATAAATCATAGGTGATTAAGAAAAGAAGGAAGAATGATCGATAAATGAATTCAAACATACCATGAAGATATCAGTATTTTAAGTACTAAGCATCCTTGATATTAATAAACATTAAGAACTTAAGGTTTGATGATTTCAGCAGTTTCTTACTGTAATGATACCGAGATCCCCTTTACAGCAATCAATCACATGCTCAGGATACTGTGAATGCACAATGAAACTGGTAAAATGTGAGCATCTCTACGATGCTTCTTATTGTGTTAATAACGATATCAGTGTAGGGTGACTGATTCTGTTTGTTACCCACTCGTTCCTACAAGAGCACACAAATAGTGGATCACAATTACCCTCGTTCCCATCAACGTCTGTAACACAATCACGACAAAACAATGATAGAGTAAATTTCTATTCATGTTTTTTTTTCAGGCCAGGAAAGGAGGATTAATATATGATAAATGAAACATTTCCTCACGCTGTAGCCTAATTGTTTTGTGGTCGTACTACAGATGTTTATCATCACTCAAATATTACACATCCCTGAGAAGTGTATGAAGGCTATATTATATCCTTATATTGCTAGAAATAACCATAACCATTTGAAGACTATCCCGTGCTTAATGTAAGTACGAGTTATGAAACATCACCACCGAGAAGTGTAAGAAGGCTATACACTGTATCCCTATGTTGATAGAAAATTTAATAATCATAACCATTTAAAAAGTATCCCGTGATTATTGCAAGTACGAGTTATGAAACATCGCAACTGAGAAGTGTATTGAGGCCATACTGCATTCCTCTCATACTGGAAATAACCATAATCATTTGAAGACTATCCCGTGATTATTGTAAGTACGAGTTCTGAAACATCATCTCTGATGAATGTAATAAGGCTGTACTGCATCCCTCTCATACAGGAAATAACCATAACCGTTTGAAAAATTGCCCGTGATTATTGTAAGTAGGTTACTATAGTCGGTTCCACCAGACCTGGCGGGCCTAATCCTTCAAAGATGGACCCACGGACTTAGCATCATTGCTTGGGTGACGGTACTGCGCGCTGTTTGGCCAATTCTTAACTTGTTTTAACGTGCATAAAATTTACTTTGTATTCCTTCCAAAACCCTTTTTGAGCTGCAAGTTAACAGATTGCACCGATAAAAAATTAATGCAATAATATCTTTACTGATAAGTATGTGCCTTTTGAACTATTTCAGTATAAATAAATCTGAAACCACATTCATAACAAAACTAAGTCGGAATTGCACGTAAACGGAAAATGTCCAGCGACTGAAGCGACTGTTGAGGCTAGACTTATTTTGAACTACTTTTTACTACTACAAAGTGCTAGTCTACAGTCTACACAATGTCATTCGTTAATTAACTCGTTATTGTAAGATTTATTTTTACATAGTGGTCCGGACTTGGGACACAGATAACCCAGTGATTTAAGAGAAAAGGGGAGGGGGAGGGAAGCAAATGGGGGTTGAGGACCCTTCTGGCATTACACTGGCTTAGTCATAATGTGAAGTGATGCTACGGAGTCCTAACGTAAAAAGTGGCCTAAGGCAAGAACCTTTTCATTTCTTTCATCGTCCTATCATTAATCCTGAAATGTTTCTAGCATTTGTGGGTAATAAACTAATAATAGCCATAAGTAAGACCGATTATAAGAATAACTACATTTATGTACCAATAGTTTTGATTTTAAGAGGTAGCAGAGAGCGAGAGATAGTAGGCTATGTCATAGCAACCGAAATTGCCACATCTTAGATCTAGTAAACAACAGCCAATGAGCGGCGCAGAGACCGTCCCCCTAGCAATAATATCATCCGCAAGTCCGTCCCTGAAGGAAAATCTCCGCCAGGTCTCGTGGAACCGACTATAGTTATGAAACATCATATCTGATAAATGTATTAAGGCTGTGCTGCATCGCTCTCTTACTGGAAATAACCAAAGCCATTTGAAAACTATCCCGTAGTTATTGCAAGAACAACTAATAAAACATCATATTCCTGATTATTGTATAATTTAACTACTTTACATTTACTACGAAATATTTAACATCCCTACCTTGTATGAATTCAACTTTAAAGAAAAGTGAGAAGGATTGATGCTCGGCGGAGCGGAGTGCTAACCCTCACTGGACGGTGGCTACTCTTTTTATTTATTTATTTTTTTTAACGTCGTGGCCTATTGCGCCGGTAGGCTTCTTCCCGATGGATCCTAATGGTCGGTCCAAGGCTTCTTCCCGGTGGGGCCTGATGGTCGGCCCAGCCCTTTCTGGCGTAGGCGAGTGTTTATAGTGGCGCCATCTTGCATTGGCTCATGCTGCCCTCCCGGAGCTCATCTTTAATCCTAGAATCTAGAGTCCGGGTTGATAGGTGGTCTTCTGGACAGCATGTGGGTAGTTTTAAGCCACTCGGCGGTGGCTGAAAAATCCCAGCTTAGTGGCACCGGTCTGGGATTGAACTCGCGTCCTCCTGAACGCGGGGCCGTCTTGCTATCTCTTCAGCCACCGCCTACCCCCTCGCCAACTGAATACGTATCTACATACTCCATGGATGACGTCAGATCAATCTAGCTAGGCCGGGGATAGGGTGCTGCTGCATATATATCTATATCTACGTATATCTATCTATCTGTCTATCTATTTCTCTCTCTCTATGCATATATATATATATATATATATATAAATATATATATATTTATATATATATATATATTCTTTCCTTTTTTTTTTTTTGTCCGTAACACTAGGCCGACCATTTTGTGGAAATCTACTCTCTTCAGTGTAAAATGTGGTACTTTTCGACAGGACATTGTTTCTTTACAGGACATTGTCTCTGCGCCGCTCATTGGCCTGTTGTTAACTACATCTAACCTGTGGCACATTGCCAAATTCCGTCTGCCATGGCATAGCCTACTATCTCTCGCTCTCTACCTCCTTAAATCACCACTGTTGGTATCTAAACGAAGTTTTTCTTATAATGGCTTTTCCTTATTACCCACAAATAATGGAAATATATTTCAGGATTAATGATTGCACGAAGAACGAGAAGAGAAGGTTTTTGCTTAGGGTCAATGCTTACGTTATGAGTACGTAGGATCACTACACATTATGACTGAGCCAGGACAAAAAATGTACCAAGAAATCTTTCAATAAATAAGTTAACGAAGGGCGCTGTGTAGCCTTCAAAGTAGTAGTAAAAGTAATGAAAAAAAGTCTAGCCTTAACAATTGCTTCAGTCACTGGATACTGTTCCGTCCATTTACGTGCAGTTCCGACTTAGTTTTGTTATGAATGTAGTGTCATATTTACCTATAATAGTTCAAAAGGCACATATTTTTCAATAAATATATAATTGCATTAGTTTCTGTCGGTGTAATCTGTTACCTTACAAATCAAAAAGGGTTTGGGTAGGAATACGAAATCAATTTTATGCACATTGGGGCAAGTAAAAAATTCGCCAATGACCGCGCAATACCATCACCCAAGCAATGATACCAAGTCCGCGAGTCCCTCCCTGAGGGATTATCCCCGCCAGCTGTCGTGACACCTTCTATAATATATCTTACAGAATGATTATATAATAGATGTGTCACTATTGAACACTATTTAGATTTAGAGAAACAATGTCCTGTAGAAAAGTACAACATTTTCCACTGAGGAAAGTAGATTTCCACAAAATGGTAGGATCAGTGTTACGGACAAAAAAGAAAAGAAAAAAAGAATATATATATATATATATATATATATATATATATATATATATATATATATATATATATATATATATATATATCAGTAAATAGGGTCACAGTTCTTCTCCTAAACCTGTCAACAGTGGTGTCCTGCAGGGCTCTGGGACATATTTTTAAACGTATCGGGCGCCCACTGCACCTATTTCCTAAGTCCACAGAGAAGATTAACCGGGTTTTCGTGGGTGTTTTTCCCGTTTATGGTGCAGAAATCGTGTAAAACTATCACTAGGAACACAAAACAGTCCACGAAAATCCCACCAACTTCTACGAGAGGCTCTTCAAACAGGCGAACTGAGGTGCCGATACGTTAAGAATTCGGGTTTCTGTCCTCTCTCCCACTCTCTTTCTGTTGTTCATTGATGATCTTTCCAAAACAAACTGTCCTATCCACTCTTCCGCCAATGACTCTACTCTGCATTACCCAACTTCTCTCTTACTATCTTTTCCGATTGGGGGAATAAGAACTTGGTGTCGTTCAACGCCTCAAAAACTCAATTTCTCCTCCTGTCAACTCGACACAAACTTCCAAACACCTATCCCCTGTTCTTCAACAACACTCAGCTATCACCTTCTTATACAGCAAATATTTTCGGTCTATTCTTAACTCAAATTCTCAACTGGAAACCTCTTAAATTATCTCCTTTTTAATAAATCAGCTTCCTCGAGGTTGGGCTTTCTGTATCTTCTCCGCCAGTTCTTTTCCCCTCCCAGATACTATCGATATACAGGGGCCTTGTCCGCCCTCATATGGAGTATGCATCTCAGTGTGGGAAGGCTCCACACACACAGCTCTCTTGGACAGGGTAGAGTTTAAGGCTCTTCGTCTCATCAACTCCCCTCCTCTTACTGAGAGTCTTCTACCTCTTTTAAAATTCTGCCGCAGTGTTGCCTCTCTCTCTATCTTCTATCGATATTTTCATGCTGACATCTCTTCTGAACTTGCTAACTGCATGCTTCCCCCCCTCTCGTGTCCCCGCTGCACACGACTTTCTACTCTAGCTAATCCTTATTCTGTCCAAATCCCTTATGCTAGAGTTAACCAGCATCATCATTCTTTCATCCCTTACACATCGTAAACTCTGGAACAGTCTTCCTTCGTCTGTATTTCCTCCTGCCTACGACTTGACCTCTTTCAAGAGGATAATATCGAGACACCTCTCCTCCCGAAATTGACCTCGCTTTTGGCCATTATTCTGAACTTTTTTTATTTTATTTGGGCAGTGATTAGAGTTTTTATTCTTATTATTAATATTTTTCCCCTTGAGTTGCTTCCTTTACTGTTAAAAAAAGAAGCAGTTTATAATCTTACTGGATACATGGATGACACAGAGCGCCACGTAAACCATCTGCATCCGTTAGTTAAGGCTGTTTCTGAAAGATATTTGCATTATGCTATTTGTCATTATGCAGGGTAACAGATCACAACAATGTTGCAAGATAGAATGAAACAGTCGCCAAATATAAATAAAACTGATTCATTTCATTGGCCAATAACATTCTCTCTCTCTCTCTCTCTCTCTCTCTCTCTCTCTCTCTCTCTCTCTCTCTCTCTCTCTCTCTCTCTCTCTCTCTCTCTCTCTCTCTCTCTCTCTCTCTCTCTCTCTCTCTCTCTCTCTCTCTCTCTCTCTCTCTCTCTCTCTCTCTCTCTCTCTCTCTCTCTCTCATATATATATATATATATATATATATATATATATATATATATATATATATATATATATATATATATATATATATATATATATATATATATATATATATATATATATATATATATATATATATATATATATATATATATATATTTGAAAGGAAATAAATAATTTAGAGTAAAAAAATATAGGATTCAGATGAAAACTTACAAGAAAGGAAGACCGCACAACACAGATATTAAATTACCTGTTGACGTAGTATGTGTGTGTGTGTGTGTGTGTGTGTGTGTGTGTAAAGCTTCTCGCTGTGACGACATTGACACTGATCATGCATACACTGCTACCTTTTAATATCCGTCGCAGTGTTGCTTTTCTTTACATTTTTTTTATCAATATTTTCATGCCGATTGCTCTTCTTAACTTGCAAACTGCATGTCTCTTTATACCCTTCTCGTGGCCCTATTTCTCTGAAACTTTTAATCGTGCTCATCCCTACTCTGTTAGAATTCCTTTTGCAAGAGTTAACCAATATCTTTATTATTCCTATACGATTTCTATATCACTGGCAAACTCCCAGTGGTATAATGGTTTGCGTCTTCGCAGTCCACCCAGCTTTTCATCCTCCCTTTCGGGCCTGCTGATAAATAAGTATATTTGGAAACCTGTGGAAGGTAAATTATGGAGTCGCGGACGCTGCACTTACCCTGTGTCCCAAGGTAATGGATTCTCACCCATCACAGACTCAAGAACCAATGGAACGGAGATAAAGACCGAGGCCATGCGCAGCTATTGTCTCTGCCCCCAAATTTACTTGTTTATTTACTGGCAAAATTTGGAACAACTTCATCTGTATTTCAGCTTTCCTTCGACTTAAACGCTCTCAGGCGGAGGAGTATCGGGTCCATAGCGCTGGTAGGCTCTCTTGAGGGGCCTGGTGGACGGCTCTGCCCGTTAGTGACGCGGGAGAATTTTATTTTATTTTTTGTGGCTATCGTGATACCGTGGTGAATGTGATGGCTCTCGAGGCACTGCACGAGGAGGCGAAACCCTTGGCACTTCAGGTCTCCTGGGCCAAGACCAAGGTACAGGTGATTGGAGGCTTGCTAGATGAAACAGAACAGTCTGTTCATGCGTGTGGCGATGACGTTGAGATCTCAGAAAGTTTCACGTATCTTGGTAGCGTAGTTCATAACAACGGTGAGTCTCGCCAGGAAGTCTTACGGTGGATTGACCAGGCGCACGGTGTTACGGACTCGCTCAACACGAGTATATGGCGTTGTCGATACCAATGCAGGACAAAGATCCGGATCTTCAAGTCCCTTGTGCTCCCTGTCTTACTCTATGGTTGTGAGACATGAACTCTAAATGAGGACTTGGAGAGGCGGATTGATCCCTTCGGTAATAAATGTCTATGCAGAATCATGGGATATCGCTGGAATGACTTTGTGTCAAACCGGCGACTACTCCGTGAGACTGATTCGACATATATTACCTGCATAGTCCGTTAGCGCCAACTCTGGCTCTACGGGCGCGTGGCACGTTACCTTGAAGCTGATCCTACTCATCGGGTTGTCTCTGTCAGAGACAATCCTGAGTGGAGGAGGCCAATGGGACGCCCACGGAGTTCGTGGTTTGAGCAAGTCGATAGATCCTGCCGGGAAGTACTCAGGATAGGAAGGGGGCCTGCTTGGAGACTCGCCCGGAGGGACCCCTGGGCTTGGCGTCGTAGGGTGGGAGAGGCGACGCGCCCCCCAGCGTATGGCCCCATTGATTGATTAATTGATTACCGTGATATACAACTCTTGATTGGCCCATGTTGGCCTCCAGTGCTATCTTGAGCGCAGGCACTGAAGTAATGGTTTATTGATGTTTGGACAACATATGGCAAATCTTCCACTATTCGGTGATGGCTGAAACTAGTCAACCGTTTGCGATGGGGCTTGAACCGGTTTTCCCGGATCACCACGTCCGCGCGCTGACCAGTCACCGCCTCTGGGTGTATAAGTCACGTCGGCCTTCAGTGGCGAGAGTCCCCCCCGTTTTGGGAGGATCCACCTGGAATCTGACCGCCCCGTGCTGCTGATTGGTTTGGTGTCAGCTTGGCAGCTTTGGATGGATGGGTGCGCTTTCATTGATCATGTATTATGTGGTCAAGTACTGTCAGAGTTGTGTTCTGAGACGTTCAGTCCTCACCATAAATGGGTGCTCTGTTGCCTGCGATGAAAAACATCCAAGAGAATAACTAGAACATCTACTAAAATGTGTTAGTAAACACTTTTCTAACACTGCTGCACGAGTCAGCAATGTCA
>NC_066533.1:750567-845567 GCF_024679095.1 Eriocheir sinensis
TAATCGACACATTCATAACTATTCAGACAGATTTCCGAATCCCTAGCGTGACAGCGTGAGCTACGAGACGGGGAAAATCTGCAGTAAAGAACAATATTGATGTTGCACTTCTAGTATTCACATGACATGAAATTGAAATATACACCAATAAATCTGTGTTTTCTGGATATTTATTGAATTATATTTTTAAGCATACGAAATAATGCAACACGACGTGACTCTCACGGCTCTTCATGACAGGACTCTTGATCCGAATCGATGCTGTGCAGGTTAATCCGTGACCCCCGTCCACCCAGCACCGGCTGTCAACCGAGGGTTGTTTATATATATATATATATATATATATATATATATATATATATATATATATATATATATATATATATATATATATATATCATTGATGGTAAGATAGTTTACTTCCTAATTAAGCCAGTACCAGCTATGTACACTACTCAACAAATCAACACTGATAAGTTTTGCCTCTTATGTTCATGTCATGTCTCACTTATGTAGAGGTAAACGTAAAAGGGTGCCATTGGATGCTCTCACGAGTGTCCGGAGTGAGTGAGTCGCGACGCACTAAGTTATAACTGATACCAACATCTTTGACTTTTTTATTTCCTCGTCAGATCACATTGTACCTAACCCGCCGGGACCATGTGGATCACGTCACTCACGTCGACAACATCGGTATATATATCAACTAACACCTGAACACCAGCTTAAATTATCTGTACTGTTGATTCTTAGATTCAGCGATGCACTGACGTATATGCTTTACTTCTGTCTTTCCTATATTGAATTAATCATGTAGATCCGTAGCTTCCACTGAAACGCCTCTCTCGCCTGTACTGTATACATATACAGCAACACCTCTAGACCTGTACTAGAAGTTCATAGATTTCATTGGTACCTTTAATTTGATTTAATATAATTTCATTGGTACTTTGGCGCCTATAGTAGCCTACTTTATTAATTTTCTTTAGACTCGCAATTGTACAGGTCACTAGCACACCAGGAGCCTATACACCGTGCAACGCCATTCCTCCATACCTATACAGTGCAGATACACCGGATTTGCCTACCGTGCCACAACACCCTCTCCCATGAACCAAAGCGTATCCCATCAAAAACATTATACCTATATTCGTATTGGTGGGCATGACATTTGACCGATTATACCTCCTCGCAACGCTTCCGCCATTCTTTCTTTGTCGCCTTTGATTAAGATTTTTTTCTTCATATATACGTAACTGCATTTTGTTGACGAGGCGTAGACTGAGTAGTTTGACTGTTGCATTGTGTATGTCTAGTTTTATGTAGCTCTATTTTTAGTGCCTTCCGTATATATTTAATTTGACAAGACAGTGTTTTCTAGTTGTTGTATTGTATATATCAAGTTTTTTTTCTATGTTTCATTCTTAAGAAGGAATCTTGGTTTTGATAGGCAGCCATATCTTCCTGTCTGTTATCAAGAAAAAGACAAACGGGCAGAGACTTTCCTTTAATGTCATATTTCGTCTTTTAAGTCCACATTCACTCTTGGGAAAAGTTAATATTGTGTTAAAAATGCTCTCACTTTTCAGTAAAATATAATTCATAAAACAAAGACGGGATAGAAAACAATGGGCAAAACCTCTACTTTTTAATACTTCGCCTTTATTTTTTATCTTTTTTGTTAAAAAAGACAGAAAAGGAGGAAAAAATAACAAAGACATTACCGTAGTTTCTTCACATTTCGCATTTTAACTATTTTTTTCACTTGCCCTTATGTCTACTATTTCGTATTCCATCCTTATTTTTACAGCGTGTTTTTTGGCATTCTTTTGTGCTTATTGTTACAAGTAACTATTCCATCCCTAATAATATTACAAAGTCCTTTTGCTTTTCTCATAATTATTTCCCTCTTTTGTCCTTATTTTCAACTTCGGCTTTTCATCCTTTTATTTTTATCTCTACAATTTTAAATATCTTCCGTATTACTACACGTCACTTTTGATTTTTGATTGCCTTTCCCTTCTTATGTCTTTGTTTTCAGAACTTCATATTTCATCCTATATTGTTTTTGTCCTTATATTTACAATAAATTCCATATTCATATTCAATTCGCCAAATGCGTTTTTATTCTTCTTTTGTCTTATTTTTGTAACCGTATGTCTTCTTTCTTTGCCGTGTTTTGTAAATCCTTTCACAGTTTAGTATATCAACTTCCTACAACGGTATTCCATTCTTTATTTTTTTTCTCTTGTCCTTATTTTCACAACTGAGTACTTCATATTCTATAAAGTATTTTTCATTATTCATATATTTTTTTATTTAACATCGTATCCGTTGCGTCTTTGAGCTCCTTTTCCTTTCATCCTCATTTTCTTTCCCATTTCTTTATGTAAATCGTTTGTCCCCAATCCTTCTTTTCAGCCCGGTATGTAATCTTTATGGCCTTTTCTCTCGTCCTTTTCTCTCATCATTAATTTTTTGTCGTTGTCATTATTTTTTTTGACTTTGTAATTCATCCATTAACTCTTGACTTCGTATTCCTTTTTTTTTCCATTAGTATTATTTTGTCAATTTTTCAACTTCGTATCCCTCCTTGACTTTCCCATCCATATTCCATGCTGCAATTTTTGACTCGATTTTTATCATGTGGCTTAATTTTCCTATATCCTTTTTTCTCAGTCCTCATCCTTAAGCTTTTAACTTCATTTCACATGCACACTCTTTTTCCTTTATTTCTATTTTTCACATCCTTATATCATTATTTAACTCCTTTTTCTTCTCGCCCTTTCTTCCTATCAACCACGTAAAGAGGGCGTGCTGGTGCTGGATCCCAACTACGTACACTCAAGGAACGTGTACGTGCAGGTGGCAGTCAATTTCAGGTTTGGACGTGAGGATGATGAGTCTCTGGGCTACAGCTTCGTGAAGACAATGTACCTGCATACCATACAGGTGTACCCACCCGAGAAGGAGAGACCCACCACGGAGATACAGGTGCGTGTAGGCAGGTGTATGTGTATGTGTGTGACTATGCGGTTCAGTTCTGGTCACCCTACTATAGAATGGATATCAAAATGTTAGAATCGGTGCAGAGGAGGATGACTAAGATGATTCAGGGGTTGAGAAACTTGCCATACGAGGAAAGACTCAAACAGTTAAACTTGCATTCTCTAGAAAGGCGAAGGGTGCGTGGAGACATGATCGAGGTTTATAAATGGATGAAGGGCTTTAATAAGGGAGACATTCATAAGGTTTTGTTGGTAAGAGAACCGGGTAGGACACGAAGTAACGGGTTTAAACTGGATAAATTCAGATTCAACAGGGACATAGGCAAAAATTGGTTTACTAATAGGGTGGTGGATGAGTGGAATAGGCTTAGCAGTCATGTGGTGAGTGCCAATACAATTGTCACATTCAAAAATAGACTAGATAAATTCATGGACAGCGATATTAGGTGGGGTTAGATACATGGGAGCTTAGGGTCAAAGGAGCTGCCTCGTACAGGCCTACCGGCCTCTTGCAGACTCCTGCGTTCTTATGTTCTTATGTTCTTATGTGTGTGTGTGTGTGTGTGTGTGTGTGTGTGTGTGTGTGTGTGTGTGTGTGTGTGTGTGGAGGGTAGAGGTGGTATATAATAAGGTATGAGGTTGGATGTAGATTTTGAGGCTTGGATTAAGAGATGGAGATGGAAGGTTGGGATTGAAAAGGGTTGAGTATATAGATGAAATGAATGGGAATGAGAATGAAATACAGGGACAATGAAGAAAGATATAGAGTGATGCAGACAGAAGGTTTTGAATGAAAAAGAGCGTATATAGATTTTATGGAAAACGATGAGAGGTGAAAAAGGAAGATAACGAGAAATAGTGGATGACAAGTAAAAACAAAAACAAAGCAGGAAAACGTGAGGCCAGAAAATGGACCAAGATAAACCTAGAAGTTTAAGTACAGCAAAGTACAACATTCACCCATGAACACAACATGATAATAACAGTCTTCCTTACCCCTTCACAGAGGAACTTGATCTCCAAGCTGGGTAACTTCGCCTTCCCTTTCTCCCTCGCCTTCCCTGAGCTATCATCGCCATCCTACTCCCTCATGATGGGGTGGCAGGATCAAGGCTCCCTCATGGGCCTGGAGTACGAGGCGATGGGCTTCGTGGGCTCAAATGAACACGACATGCAGGAGAGGTCAGTCAGGGTTTGCTTGGCTTGGAAATGGATTGGATTGGAGATTTTTTTTCTCTTATATTCAGTGATTGTAAATGTTGCAATTGAGGGTTTCCTTGTTTCTTTTTTATTCTTTGGGTAAGTTAGAGATAAAGAGCTTATTTTCCTGATATTTTTTTTTTTATGTTTGTTTGTTGTTATAATATTTCCCTCTTTCTTCCCAATCTTCCTCGTTTTCTGCCATATTTCTTTCCTTCAATTTTCCTGATATTTTTCCTTATGTTACTTCTGGTCGTTTTCCCACATTTTCTTTTAATTTCACTTCCTTTCTCAATCCATCATTTTCCTTCCCTGTTTCCTATTTCCTTTTTCTATTTCCTTTTTTTCTTCTCTATCTTCATCCATTCCTTCACTTCTCTTCTTCTCCACAATGACGAAAAACTAACCTAACGCCACCCTCACAATTCTCAACTTACCAAGCGCACTCTTACCATTATAACGCCCTCTCCTCTACCCCACAAACTTACTAACCATCTCTAATAAAACTTTCTACCTTCCTTCATTCTTTCATTTCCTTCCTTCCATCCATCCGCCCTTCCATTCTTTTTTTGTATTTCTATCTTTTCTATTTCTCCTCTCTCACCCTTCCTTCTTTCTTTTCTCATTACAACAGGCCAACAAATCTCCTCTCCCTGAAATTACCAAACGCCATCTGACCTCCATTACGCCCATTATTTTCTTATTTGCAAACTCACTACTAACCCATCACGACTCACCCTATGTCTCTCTCTCCCCTTACATCAGGAGCACCGCCCGAATGATCGTCCGTAGACTTATGGATTGCCCTTTGAGCCTCTTCGATAAGCCCCCGCCACAGAAGAATATCTCACGCTCCTTCCTGACGTGCACCGGGAGCGTGAGTATCGAGGCCAAACTGAATTCCCAGGTGTTTTACCCCGACGAGAACATAATGGTGAAGATCGAGCTGAAGAACAACACGTCCAGGGAGATCAAGAGGCTAAAGGTTCGTCTGTGTGTGTGTGTGTGTGTGTGTGTGTGTGTGTGTGTTTGTGTGTGTGTGTGTGTGTGTGTGTGTGTGTGTGTGTGTGTGTGTAACTAAAACTCTTTTTTTTTTGTTGCATCGTCTTTCTATGTACTTTTTTCCTTCGTGTTCTTGTAATCGTTTTCTGTTGCTCCTCTGTTACTTACTTTTCAGTACTCCACTTTTTGGTATTTCTTCTTCCATTTTCCGTTGTCTTCTACTTGTTCTTAATCCTCTTTCCTCTCCTAAATAACATCACCAATGACAACAACAACAACAACAACAACTTCTACTACTACTACTACTACTACTACTACTACTACTACTATGACTACTGTTACTACTACTATTACTAGTAGTTGCTACTACTACTACTACTACTGCTACCACTACTGCCACAACTACCACTACTAGTACGACCACCAATATCAATATGAAAATAAACCCACCTCAACCAAACAGCCTCTCCTGCACTCACTCCTAACATACGTATTCGTTCCTCTACAGGTGAAGCTGGTACAGAGGGCAGGTGCCAATGTTCCAGGACCGCCAGGCCAGGGACAGAACAATCTGCAAGGTCGATGACCCTCTCAATCTTCCACCAGGAGCGCTGACCAACAGGGAGTTTGTGCTGGTCCCCACCGTTCCCAGCAAACCGTGAGTGTTAGTGTGTTTGTGCTTGAGGCAAAGGAGGGAGGATGTTTGTGAGTGGGGATGGGAAGCGATTTTTTTGTGTGTGTGTTTGTTGAAGGGAAGGACTTCAGATTGTTTGTGTGTTTGGGAGAAAGTCAGAGGAAGGGATGGGTGTTTGTGTACAATGAGAGGGAGGGAATAGGAGAGTTTAGTTTGCGTGTTTGTGGGAGGGATGAGGACAGGGAATGTTTATGCGTTTGTGCGTGAGGGAGGGAGGGGTGGATGTGCGTGTTTATGGGAGGAGAGGGGAGGGAAAGGGAATGTTCACGTTTTGTAGGAAATGAAAGGTGAGTGAAGGTGAGTGTTCGTGTGTAGGGGAGACAAGGAGAGGGTGATGTTAATGTGTTCGGAGAAAAGGAAATGGTTAGTATGGTTGTGGGAGAGAATGGGAAGGAAGCTTATTGGAAAAGAGGAAAAGAAGGAGCAATGAAAGTGCTTGTGTGTGTGCCTCTGTATGGGAGAAGGTCAATATATATCAGTTTGCTTTATTACTGATAATACTATTAATTCCTCTAGTGCAATGCTCCTCCTCTTCTTACCACTACTACCTTCACTACTGCTACTATTACAGTGACTACTGCTGCTACTTTTACCCTACAGACTCTACTAAAACCATTCCAGTTGGCACTAATAATACTACAAATACTGATACAAAGGCAACAATATCTATTGCAGCTGTTACTCTCCACCTCTCAATCTTCCCTTTCACCCCTCACCCCACCAGAGCACACGGCGAGGTCTTCTTGCAGCCCAGTATGAAGGATGAGGACGAGCCATGTCTAGCGCCCTCCACTCTGATCGCTCCCTCCATCAAGAAGCGGGATTTGTTCGGCATCTACGTGTCCTACATGGTGAGGGTGAAGGCCACGCTGGGAACGCTTGTCGGGGACGCTATCCTGGACATCCCCTTCGTGTTGGCTGTGCAGCAAGGGGTGAGTCTTGGGCCTAATCTGTTTGGAGTAGAGTTTTTTCTTATTTTTGTTCGGTTTTCTTTTCTAATTTCTTCATCTTCTTTTTCTTCTTTTATTTCTACTACTACTACTACTACTACTACTACTACTACTACTACTATTATTACAACTACTACTGCTACTACTTCTGCTATTATTACTACTGTTACTTTTACTTTTTTTAAGGTTTTTTTTTTCTTTGAATGTATAACTGTAGTTGTATTTTTTTTTTGTGTTCCTTTTTAGGTTTATATTTAGGTCTAAGTAGTTTTTTTTTCTCCTCAGGAAAAGTAAAATTATAGAAAACAAATGGAAAAGGAGGAGATACAGACTATAGAGAAAAATTTTTTTGTTTGAGATCAATATTATCTAGTGAATAAAACACACACACACACACACACACACACACACACACACACACACACACACACACACACACACACATGCAAAAGTCCAAACACCGACATAACGCCGGCAGCAACACATACAAAGGAATTCCTACTAAATATGAAAAAGGAAAATGTCCTTTAAATATGAAGACAGTTACTAGGATTAACTACATGAAAAAGCACGAGAGCATTTTGATAATCCTGTGTTCGGACAGTGAAGACCTACAGTGCTCTTTGATACGAGGAAGTTGATTAAATAGTAATATGAATATGCATGATATATATATATATATATATATATATATATATATATATATATATATATATATATATATATATATATATATATATATATATATATATATATATATATATATATATATATATATATATATATATATATATATATATATATATATATATATATATATATATATATATATATATATATATATATATATATATATATATATATATATATATATATATATATATATATATATATATATATATATATATATATATATATATATATATATATATATATATATATATATATATATATATATATATATATATATATATATATATATATATATATATATATACGTATAAATAGGAGAAAGATACGATTAATAAGTAAACAATCTTATTAATTACCTAACAATAAAAATGGAAAAGAGTCAAATGAATAAATAAATCAGTAGGTAAAGGAATAAATAATGTCACATTCCTAATTTAATTATTATCGCCCATGGGAAATAAATTTGCCAAATTTTCTTATAGCAATGACAACGGCAGGAACAGTAATAATGATGACGATGATGATGATGATAATAAAAATAATAATAATAATAATAATAATAATAATAATAATAATAATAATAATAATAATAATAATAATAATAATAATAATAATTATAATAATAATAATAATGATAATAATAATAATAATAATAATAATAATAATAATAATAATAATAATAATAATAATAATAATAATAATAATAATAATAATAATAATAATGCACTAGCTGGTACATCGCCATCTCTTACTTGCACAACTGACCTGACTCATTACAAGTAATAGGAAGGAGGGAGGGAGGAGGAATTAGGAGGAGAAGGGGGAGGAGGGAGAGGAGAAGGAAAAGGAGTAGTAGAATGAGGAAGCCAAGTCAGTGCAGGGAATCAGGCAAAACCAATATTTTTTTCTCTTCCCCCCCCCCCCCCCCCTCTCTCTCTCTCTCTCTCTCTCTCTCTCTCTCTCTCTCTCTCTCTCTCTCTTGGTGGGCTTCGACACGCGAGTTATAATAGCTGACGAAATAGGATCAATGCATAAGTAGTACGCGTTTAGGTTAATGGGTGACACACACACTCACTCACACACACACACACACACACACACACACACACACACGTAAAACTATATCCGCTTATAAAAAAATTGTTCTTTCCAGTCGTGATTCTGTGGTCGATGCTGGTGAAGAAACGAATGATGGTGATGAGGAGGGTAAGGGTGACGACGTATTTATGACATCTCAGCAGGGAGCACCATGTCATCATTCTTCGTTAATTAATACACACCTAAACTAATACTGCATCGTTCCTTTGTTTATTTTTAGGGTAATCTTGGAAAAATAGGATTTTGTTATGCACTTATATCATTAACACGTACTGCCACGGCTCTGAGGGTACAGTTAAGAAATGTTAAAGCTAAAAAGTTGTACTCCTACTTCTGCTACTACGACAAACACATTAACAGCAAAAATAATAACAACAACAACTAGCAGTTATTATATTACAACAACAGCAACAACAACAACAACAACAACAACAACAACAACAACAACAACAACAACAACTGCTACTACTACTACTACTACTACTACTACTACTGCTACTACTACTTATATTACCAATGCTACTACCACTAACCATGGATCAATACAATACACACTATATTACTTCTTTTATGGTCATAGTTTCTTCTTAAGTTTTCGTTAGTGAAGAAATAATAGGGTAAGGTTTAATATGTTATCCTTAAACTTCTATCTGCTAACTTCTATATGTAAAATGTTTTTTTTTCTGATAGCTTCAGCTTTACACATTTACACTTTTATTATTATAACTTATTTATTATTATTATTTTTTCATTAGTATTGATATTATTAACTTTTCTCATACACAGGAGAAGCATCCAGTGTACGTGTTACTTCAACTGTGAATATGTCAGAGAGCATTGTGTGCGTCTTTTTTGTTTGCTTGCTTGCTTACGTGTGTGTGTGTGTGTGTGTGTGTGTGTGTGTGTGTGTGTGTGTGTGTGTGTGTGTGTTTGTGTATATATATTAATCACTAGGTTTTGTATTGAGGAGGAGAGTGGAGGGAGACACAATAAAGACAAACTAAACAGTAACAAGAAGAAAACAGCTTTTAATCTACCTGACTTTACCTTTCTATTCTATAAATCTCTCCTCCTCCTCCTCCTCCTCGTATCAGCCTCTTTTCTTTTCTCTTTCTTATCATCATCATCATCATCATCATCAATGCTATCCCCTCATGCTTGATAACTTTTTTTATGATGCTTTCTTATCTTCGTTAACTGTTCAGTTTTTCAATGGTGTCCTTGCATTTTTGTCAACTGTTAGGTTTATTTTAACCAGCAGCTGAGATTTTCAATGACTCTTCATTATTCACTGTTCTTGAATTTGGCAACGGTAACCCTTATTTATCTTACAGCTGTTTTCTTTATGGTGCCCCCGAAGAGGCATAGAAAAAAAAAAAAAAAAAAAAAAATCACCCCTTGTTTTCACCAGCTGTCCAAATTTTCAATGGTATCTAAAACTTTAATTTAACTAACTGCTCAGCTTTTTCGATGATGTTACCTAACTCTTAGTATTGGTTAGCTTTAGACATTAAAAAATCACTGTGCCACCCGTGTGTCTTGAAATTTCTCCTTACTGAGTATTTCCTGGTGACACTCCAGCATACGCATGACAGCATCTGTAGAATTCATAGGGTGTATGTAGGCGCTATACATATATATATATATATATATATATATATATATATATATATATATATATATATATATATATATATATATATATATATATATATATATATATATATATATACACATATACAGTCGAGCCTCGGTTTACGAGTTTAATTCGTTCGAAACTTCGCTCGCACATCAAAACACTCGTAAACCAAAACGAATTTCCCCATTCAAATTAATGTGAATACCAGTAATGATTCCCATATCTAAAAAAAAAAATCTTATAAGAAAATCATTTTGCATGTTGTTATTTACATAATTAAAGTAATTTTACTAACAAATAGCAGTGATGAAACAGAAATCAGTGTTTTACGGGTGTTATGGAGACTCCCGCAACCACTAACTATGCTCGAGGTGTAGGCTTCGCCCCGGGGTGTAGCAGCCGTAGTTTCCCTATTCTCGAGACACCGGAACTACATTCGACCACGAATGTGAAGCTAACTCGGGGAGGCGGTGGGTGAGTCGACAGAGTGACGGCGCCGCGTTCAGGAGGACGCGAGTTCAATCCCCGCCCGGTGCCACCAAGCTGGGATTTTTCAGCCGTCGCCGAATGGCTTAAACTACACATGCTCTCCAGAAGACCACCTATCAACCCGGACTCTAGATTCTAGGATTAAAGATGAGCTCCGGGATTGCAGCATGAGCCAATGCAAGATAGCGCCACTATAAACACTCGCCTGCGCCAGAACGGGCTGGGCCGACCATCAGGCCCTACCGGGAAGAAGTCTTGGGCCGACCATCAGGCCCCACCGGGAAAAAGCGTACCTGCGCAATAAGCCGCGACGTAAAAAAAAAAAAAAAAAAAAAAAAACCCGACGTATCGTCCGAAATGGAAGGTGAACGGGAGTCAGTTGTGTCCAGGAGGGCATATAAGCCGCCAAGGCTCGCCCCCAGTTCCTGTTGCGAGCATAGCATACCCCGTCCCTGTTTTCTTCTTTGCAGCACCATCCCTTTTAACCATCTTTCACACTGTGGTGCTTAAAACACACTGTTTTGCTGAAAACATGACGCGAGCACACGGATGCTATTCCTACGAGTTTACAATGCGGACTGAGACCAGAGCCGTCATGTGGCAGTCAAGAATTATCCTAGACCGAGCAAGAATTAACCCCAAATCTTGTGAAATTCTTGCGTTTCTTGTTCTGGCGCGTCAGATTTTAAAGAATTTCCCTCAATTCTCGGCAAGAATCGGAGGTCCTGCGCAAACCGCGGAGGGGCTGGGTACGGCCACTGTCTTGCTGGCCGCACCTCCATAGACCTATGGCAGGTGGGGATGGATACAGAGTTCATGAGGTTACTGTTGTGTTACTGTTGCACTACAGACCATTTTAAAGCATCAATGTCGGATAAGTAAGAACTTCCCGGTATGAAAATATCATCGTCATCGTTAGAAACAGAAAAAAGTGAAACGATGCCATTTGTCAATATTTTGTAGAGTTAAAGGACGTTTCAAGAAACTCCGTCACATGAAATGACGCTAAGTGGCTGTTGAAATACTTCTAATGAGCTGTAGATCCCGTAACTGTGGCTAAATTAACGCGTGCTGTCCTTGATGAAAGACAAAATGAGAAAAAGTGTTGGTTCATCCAATCATGTGGACAAGATAGAACGCTCTGGCTGATTACGGGAGGGAGATGAAAAGTCTCAAGAATGTGTGTGTGTGTGTGGGAGGGGGGGGGGAGGGGAGGGGGGGGGGGTCTTTCAAGAAGGCCGTAAATTATATCACCAGATGACGCCTTAGGGTTGCAAACTTGACATCCTTCCCTTAAAATACGGAACGCCATTTGTTCTGTATTTGCCTGTTTGAATGGTTAAGCAGATAAAAATTCTGTATTTTAAAACTGTGGTGAGCGCATTTTTCGGTACATCACAAAACCAGTCCATAAAATTGTTTGTCTAAGGTCGTCCTGGAATACGTGTAAAATATGCGTCGTAACGTCTCTCACACCCTTCCTCTTGCAGTCTTGCCTTCACCACCAGTGGGCAGCGGCTATCAGTCATGGCAGGCCTGAGAAATTTTAGGGATGCCATCCGTTCCTTAAAATATGGATTCGTTCTAGGGTAGGCAGTGGCTGAGTGGTAGCATGCTGGGCCCACATTCACCGCGTGATGGACGATGCGGGTTCGAATCCCCAAGCTACCACTTCGGATTTTTCAGTTACCGCCGAGTGGCTTAAAACTACCCACATGCTGTCCTGAAGACCACCCATCAACCCGGACTTAGAGGAAACCGTCCAAGTGAATCAAGAACGAGCTCCAGGGGACAGCATGACCCAAGAGAAGATGGCGCCACTATAAACACTTGCCTGCGCCATAACGGGCTGGGGCCGACTTTGTTTTCTGCTTTGAGCACTCTCGTCTTGCAGATAACAAAGGGAACCCACGCTCACGTCTTCGACTATACAGAGATACGCCAGTCCTCGTCGAAAGACCGACTTGGTCGGCTAGGCTGACGTAAGCCGATAGAGTCGGTCTATCGGCATCTTCCCCTCCTCATCATGAGCCGTCACCTGGCAAGAGTTTGTGGTCCTTCCTCGAAGGGACGTACGCGCTTGATCCTGACGGCCTCCATGTAGCCTGTGTCCCCACCCGGGGGGTGGCGACAAAAAAATAAAATAAAATAAAGAAACAAGCAGGATGGTCGTATACCAAGTCACCGCTCGTAAACCAAGGCATGTTTTGTGATTTTTCTACTCGTAAATTAAAGTACTCGTATACTACGGCACTCGTAAACCGAGGTTTGACTGTATATATATATATATATATATATATATATATATATATATATATATATATATATATATATATATATATATATACATATATATATAGATATATAGATAAATATATATATATATATATACACTATAAACACCTGCCTGCGCCAATACAGGCTGGGGCCGACTACCATCCAGGCCTCTCAAGCAAGCCTACCGGCGATATAGGGGTAGACGTAAAAAAAAAAAAAAAAAAATATATATATATATATATATATATATATATATATATATATATATATATATATATATATATATATATATATATATATATATCACGACAACAGCAATAGCATGAGCATCAACAACTTTTTTAAAAGCAAAAACAAAAACAATTACTACTACTACTACTACTACTACTACTGCTACTACTACTACTATCATTAGTATGTACAGTTATAATGGAAGAGCCGGAGTACAAACACTACATGTTACAATGTGTGTAGCCCCGACACACCTAATACAAAAATTTGAAGATAAAGGGATTATTAGTAGATTGACAATTAAAATACATGAGTTCCAACAATCCGAAAGGATCAAGCAACAAGAGTTCAGTAAGAAAAAAATCAATAGACATTCCGTTACAAATAGATTGTTATAAAAGAACACTATTGACTGAGGGTTAATTGTCTCTGATTACCTTATCGTTGCAGGAAAATAAAACATTTGACTTAGATGTATTAACATTCCCTGCGTTATGTATTTCAAGAGACGAAGAGTCCCAGGCACGAAAAGCTCTTGAAAAAAATCAACATCCTTAGAACTGTGAGGCGCAGCTTCTCACTGCTTGGCTGCAGCGATAGCAAAATATTGTGCAAGTAATGTCTACTAAGTTAGTCTGGATCCAACAAATAAATTTGTAGCGCTTCTCTGCAGAGAAAGAAAAGCATTATCCTGAATTTTGTATAAAATGCAAAAAGCATCAACAGCATGACAATGTCTCTGATTGCACATATCACATTTCCGCCGCATATAAAAATGCTGTCCGAAAAATAACTATTGATCAGTGTCAAGTAATATCCAGCAGCAGAAGACCAAGCTGGCGAGAAGGAAATGAAATACTGGAAACAACTGACAGACATGGAGTATTCGGTCAGTTAAATGGATGACTTTTTAATTGTTCTATGCTACTGAGCGGCAGATGATAATTAGAGAATGAGACATTTCAATGTCAATTTTGAATAGAAAATTACACCAAGGATCATCATCTCCATGTAATGCTAAACCGTCCAGAAATAGCATGTCATGAACAGGCATTAGGGAGCGCAACCGACCGCCAATCATGCTTTTAGTCTTAACTCGAGATATCATATTCGACTTCTGGCAGCAGATAGAAATTGTAAGCATAGATCTCTGCTCATGATCTGGATACAGATTGACACAAACTAGGAAGAATAATGAACAAAAGATTAGCTTCATCTGAAAAGTTAAAGTATTCTCCGTTGCCTCTCCCTTTGTACAGGTAATGAACACCTGAGGACACGATACACTTCCCTGAGGCCCACCAGAATGAACATCTGGCATTCACAGAGACTACCATCCACACTGACATGATGGTTGTGACCCTCAAATATTTGTTCATGACAGAAAGATGAAAAACAAAACCGTTCACTTGGTAAACATGATAAATGCCGTAGAAAAGTCTAGCTGTACTAGTCTGGCCTCATATTCCTCATCCTGTGCAGTTTGAACTTCATTACAAATGGTTAGAAGTACACACACTAAAAAACTATCGTTACACATTCAGCACGATACAAACTGACACCAAGGACGAAGCCACTGAGAACAGGCTACTCATGTTGGTATCACCGCGTGTGTTGGGTGTGGATTCACTTGCCTGAACCAAGTGAGCGGGACTCGTAAATGAAGCAGTAGAATTTGAGCTGGCACAGTAACGCTTCATGAAACACACAGGTGGAGTCTTAGTCGAAGTTAATTAATCTGTGTTCTATGTAGCTATAATATTGTAGTGTTTGGGGTGATGAAATTATGCTTTTAACACCTCACACACAAGTAAAGAGTTAAAATTTCGTCCATTTAGGAGACAATATGATAAACACCTTGCGGTGAAGAGTCACTCAGGATTCGGATATCAGAGTGAATCCCACTGACTGATCGCCACATACGGCTCCACTGAGCCTAGGAGGTTACGTAAAACTTAGCTAACCCTTATGATAGATTTATAGTGGATTATAAACTTGACTTATATATCACCCAAATGGTGAGATAACGTTGGCTATTGGTTTCACTAGTATAGCATGCACTACTCGAGTCACGGTATTCGCTTGTCTCGAAACAATCATGGAATGCACCCGATAAGGTTAATTCTCTAATAATTCTCGGCGAGTCATTATACCAACATGTTAAACAAATTAACTCCTGCATGCAAGCTATTTAATAAATTACTCTTCTCCAGAGACGGCTAATTTCGGCAATTCAAAACAACCGCGCCAAGTTCCTTATTCGTCAACTTAAAAAGCGCGCAAAGTTGCTACTTTTTATTAGGCAACGAGGCAGCACAAGAGAGAAGGGTAGCCCAGGAGTAGATTGAAACAACCTGTTGAAGTCCATGCAACTCTGTTTAAACTTTCTTTCTTACCAGCAATTAATACGTTTAGCGTTGGAATTTGAAGTTTTTTTTTCTTCTTTAGATGCCCACAACTTGTTCATGAAAGAAAAGACACGTTCAGTGGAAGCATTAGTTCCAGGATGGGACATTATGAACTGAAGCATATCTGACATGCGTTGATGGTTGTTTTTGTCTTTGGCATGGGAGAATACTATTACCCAACGCTGTTACGTATATCATATGAGCATCATTGTTTAATAATTTGTGAATATAAAGCTTAAACAAGTGGCACTCAAATCACTCCGTTAATATTATGGTGATATCTGATATCTCAGTGTCTCCCTTCCTCTCTGTCCCTCCCGGGGGTCCTGTCCTGCTCCCCCAGCAGAGCTGAGGTGGTGGGGGTGATCGCACGTTTACCAACCCTGCCGAGATTACCGGGTTGCTCTGTGTGAAATTCGTCGGACCCCACTGTAACGATAGTTTTTTGAGTGTGTGTACATCAGTGGGGTTTAAGTTTTCCTTCAAGCAAACTAGGAAGTGGAAATAACCCTGAACTTCCAATAAACCTACACGAACGGGTGGGGAGTACGAGACTCAAATATTTTTAGGACTGGAATAATTTATTTGGATTGTGGTCCTCTTCCTCCTCCTCCTCCTCCTCCTCCTCTTATTCCTACTACTACTACTACTACTACTACTACTACTACTACTACTGCTACTACTACTACTACTACTACAATAGCAACAACAAGAACAACAACTACTACTACTACTACTACCACTACAATAGCAACAACAACAACAACAACAACAACAACAACAACTACTACTACTACTAATGTTACTACTACTATTACTACTACTACTACTACTACTACTACTCCTACTACTATACTACTACTACTACTACTACTACTACTACTACTACTACTACTACTACTACTACTACTACTACTACTACTACTCGTACTATTACTACTGCTGCTGCTACTACTACTATAAAAAGGAAGGAAAGGCAAGGAAGAAAAAGAATTTACAAAAACAACGAAAACAAAGGAAAAAAAGAAGTAAAGCGATGAAGATCGTCACCACCACCATCGTCACCACCGAGGAGGTATAAAGGGTCACCACCACCACCACCACCATCGCCATCGCCAGCACCACCACCTCCCGCCATCACTGCCTGGTACGGGTGACTTTTCTCTTCCCCTCCCTCCCCGCATTCTCTACCTAACCGCTCCTTCGGGCTCTTCTTCCTCCCACGTCACTCCCAATCCGCCACAGGGGAGAGGTAACTGTGCGTGTGTGTGTGTGTGTGTGTGTGTGTGTGTTGGAGAGAGAGAGAGAGAGAGAGAGAGAGAGAGAGAGAGAGAGAGAGAGAGAGGGACTGGGGAGGTAGCGCATGATTAGCGGTTTGCAGTAAACGGCGGGAGGAGGAAGGATGGCGGTAAGAAAGGAAAAAAATATGAGAGAGAGAGAGAGAGAGAGAGAGAGAGAGAGAGAGAGAGAGAGAGAGAGAGAGAGAGAGAGAGAGAGAGAGAGAGTGTTCAATAACAACCGTTCAACCATAATATCCACCAGAATCCCCCCTTTCACCGTCACGCCACAGTCCCCACTCCCCACAGCCACAACCACAACACTAAGCACATACCCGTGACCAGTGGTGGGCACCGCTAACCGAAAAGTTAGCTTCTCTAACTGGTAATCCACTCTTAGCCGTTTCGGTGAAACTTTCTCAGTTGCGCTAGACATATCGAAAGCCTTCGATACAATCTGGAACAAGTCTTTGCTTTCTAAACTGCCCTCTTTCGGATTCTATCCCTCTCTCTGTTCCTTTATCTCCAGTTTCCTTTCCGGCCGTTCTACAGTATCTCTGCGGTGGTAGACGGTCACTGTTCTTCCCCTAAACCTATCAACAGTGGTGTTCCACATGTTGTAACCCGCAATCCCGGGTCACACAGGGGCGACGACACACTGTTTGTATTAGTGACACTTGACTTAAAATTCTAGTACTTTAGGAGTATTTAAAGGAGTTCGTAAATGGGGTGATGAAACGGTGTCGCCTTTCTTATATGTATTTTATTCTACCTTAATACTACTTAATATTACAGAGGGTAAAAATATTGTTTAAACCAGCGACTGGCTTACTAGACTCAATGAGTCTTCAGGTTTTCTTTCACTATTGGTTACTAACGTTAACACTGGTATAATATTGAGTAAAAACTCACACAATAAAGTATCATAGAAATATAATCCTAAGTAAAACTAAGATAATAGAACACAATAGATATGTTAGATACGCTTTCCTCTATGGTACCACATTACTCCATACTCACAGTAGCAACGATGAATGTTCTACCCATGTTGTCTAGGGAAGGACAACTGAGTGTCCAGCAACGAACAGAGTGCTGGTTGATCTGATCTCTTGGCTGCATGAATGCTTTTTATATAGGCATGACATACATACAGACATCACGAGGGTAATACGTCAGGCGTGTGAGTCATACATCAAACTCACACCGAGCTCATACAATAATCTACCTAACCGACATGTGTAATAAGGTCGATTTTAATCCTAGTGTAGCTGTCACGCGGTGACGCAGCTTTGTTTTCATAACATTTTGTTCCGCGGTTGATCGTGTTTTGGCCGCAGTTGATTGTGTTTTGCTTAGAGAGATAAGCGGGTGCGTTAATGGGCAATTGCAATTGTGTATAGGTTGGTAAATGAACAGTGGGGACAATCATGTGTTGGAGTCCGTGTTGTGCTTTTAGCGGTCGATACCGCTGTTGTCATCGGAAAATATTGCCGGTGAAGATGATGATGACACGAGTGGTGTCGCAGCCCTCGGGGCACCACATACCCCCCCCGTTAAAATCACGCCACGTCCTCGTGGCACGAAGCGTTCCGCCCGGCGGACGACCATGGAGGGCCAAGACGGGGATGGCGGGATCGTGGGGGAGGAGGCCTGCGAGACGGGACCTGAAGTGACAGAAGAAGGCCACGCCACCGGCGACGAAGACGACGCCGAGGAGGAGCAGCCACCCCCACCAAGGGAGGAAGGGGTCGAAGGCGGGGACCGGAGATACGGATTCCTGGAGCGCGTGAAGTGCAGGAGGGAGGTCCAGCGGGGGGGCCAGAGACGACCCGGGCGACGGCGGCGGGGAGGGAAGGGTCAAGGGGAGTCTTGGCCAGAGCGATGAGACCACGTCACGTCCGATGTGGAAGGGGCGCGATGAACCGTCAGCGGGCGTCACCGTCCATAGTAGCAGAGGCAGGGAGGCTGAAGGCGTCGGAGTGGGCACTACAGCCCATACCGAGGCTGAGGAGACCCGTCCGTTGATGGTCTGCTTGTATTTGGAGACCGGGCTGTCCGGGCAGACCATGGTGACCACCTGGGGAGTATCGGTAGCGAAGACCCAGCCCGCAGGAGACAGGATGAAGACCGGGGAAGACTCTGAGAGAGACTTAGAACACAGCGAGAGGGCGGCTGGGCGATCGAGAAAGAGCGATCTCGCAGCGCTGGACAGAAGTCGAGTAGACAGGGGCGACAGGGGACATACATAGAGCAGGTGGTGTTTAGTACAGCGGTCCAAGGAGTCTAAGAGCATATAGTGAGTGCGGTCTTCAGAAACCGCAAGGTAAGTGGAAAGCGTGTCGGTGTGCAGAAAATATGGCGTGCCATCAAGATGAAAAGGCAACGCGTCCATTTTAAACACATCGAACACGACAGAGGATCCCTTTCATGGGGATTTGTAAGTAGAAGTGAAGGGTTCCTGAGGAAAGCGTACCTTTAGAAATAACCCTAGAGACATCTCTATACAATGCTAAATATTCATGTGCTGCAGGGAAAAGTAAGCCTGGGTAATGGGTGACGCATTGCTGAGCACACGAAATAGTACATCATTTGGAAGGAGGAGAGGGGAAACCTGCGTTTGGGACAGCTGCTGAAGGCCAAGCTTGAGATTCAGAGTATCATGATTTAGGTCACTAAGTGCCAACTGAATGAGAAGGATAGTCTCCAAAATACGCATTTCCCCTTCAATTTGTAAGGTTTTTAGTGAGAACTGACGGATAATAGCTGAGGCCAAAGCCGAGGCGGACTCTAGACGGGAGATGGCAGAATGAACATGACGGAGGTCCCGAACTGTGGCGTTGAGGACTTCCTGATGGAGGTTAAGTTGACGTCTCTCTTCTGTGGACAGAGTGTAGAGCTGGGAGAGCTTCCCGTGTATCACATCTATTTGGGCCTGAGTGGCCGTACCGAAAAGGAGGTTTGCTACCGAGCCAAGGAAATCCACGGCCCCTCGCTTCTGGCGAGTCCGAAATGGGCTTCCATCTCTACCACTCATAGCCGACAGAAAGCTGTTAAGATCTTTGAATAACTTCTCAAACTCAATGTGAAAAGAGTCTAGAGTGCGCCTGAGCAGACCAACAGTAGGGAACGATTGATTCATATGTTCAATCGACCATGAAACTTCCGCTGTTAGATTTGCCACGTTGATGAGAGGACGTTGGATGTCGTCCGTCTTGATGACGACGGGGACAACATAGTACCGTCCTGTCAACAGCATCTTAAAGACTGGGGAGAAGACGAGGCCGGGACGAATGGGTTGCTCCAGGAGGATCAAGGGAAGACAAGGAGAGGGCAACTCCAGGATCTGTAATTATCGGGGGCATCAGTTCGTTGGTCGTTGGCGATACTCAAGAGGGCGGTCCATCACATTGGGGAGAGAAGGGGGTACCGTATTGGAGCGTAATGAGCGACTGACACAGGGCTCTGAAGGAGCTGAGGGAACCAATGAGGGGACCTCTGAAGCATCTGAGGAGACAGGAGCCGGTGAGGAGAGCTCGGAAGGAGCTGGAAAGGACAATGGCAGCGGCTCCTCGGGGAATAAGTCATGGGAGTGGGTCCACTTCTACTACTTGATCAGGGAGAGGTATGCACGCCTGACATTAGGAGAGTCATGGAAGCCAAGAGAGTCCTCGTGAACGACCTGAACATTATTTGTGTGAACTGTCTTGATCTTACCACCTCTAACATGACGCAGTCGTAAGACTACAGGGCTTATTTTTCTAGCACCCTAAAAGGTCCATTGAACAAGGGCTGGAGCTTCTTTGGTTCGCCCTTTGTACATACATGCCTTAAGTAGACCCGATCTCCTACTACCACCTGTTTGGGTTTGGATTTCCTAAACATTCTTTCTGACTCCTGCCATCCTATATCTATATTGGTCTGACATAGTTTATAGGTCCGCTGCGCGACACTAGAAGTAAATGCTTTATAGCTGTCAACATCATAACAAGGTTGGAGTTTATTCTCAAGCACTTCAAAAGGAACATTTGGGTCCCGAGAGAAAAGCAAGAAAAATGGTGAATCTTTCAGAACACGGTGGAAGGCAGTGTTGTAGGCGTGTGTTGCAACCGGAAGCATTTGGTCCCAGATACCGCGATTGTCCTCGCACAAAGTTCTCAAGATATTTATTAAGGTGCCATTAGGCCTTTCTATCACACCGTTTGCAGACGGGTGATAAGGAGTTGTCCTTAGATGATCAATCTGTAACAACTGAGTCAACTCTCGTAAGAGAGTGTTGACGAACTCCTTTCCTTGATCCGTGACTAGAATCGGCGGGATGCTGTGTACACAGACTACGTTCTTGTAGAACGCAGCTGCCACTTCCTTGGCTGCCTTCGTACGAAGGGGGGTTGCTACCAAGAAGCGTGACAGGACGTCTATCACTGTCAGTACATACCTATAGCCTTCGTCTGAAACAGACAAAGGTCCGACAATATCCATATGGACTCTGTCAAACGGTTGGCCAACCTCTGGATACCTCATAAGTGGAGCTGGCGGGGATCCCTCTTCTTAAACCGACAACAGACAGGACAAGATCTGACATATTGCTCCACGTCCGCCTTCATTCCCGGCCAGTACGCAAACTTGCGACAGCGTGCCAACGTAACCTTAGTGCCTCCATGCCCTGCAGGTAGCATGGAATGCGCCAAAGCTAACGCGTTAGGAATGTAGCTTGGTGGAACGATAACCAGTCTTTTCTGCTTGTTGTATTCATCGCAAACATCGCGGTAGAGAATGCCGTTCTCTACACACTTCACTAAGAGGCAGTTTTTTGAAGTGCCTCTTAGCTGCATTTAACGTTACATTGCTCCTCTCTGCAACCTTTCTCTCATCTCTCTCATGTACGTTACCACCGGTGGTCTGTTCAAAAGCATGCTTCAATTCTCTCAGTTCAGGATCGCGATCCTGGTGCTCCATGAGTCCAGCAAGACTCCAATGGAGAAACTTATCCTGTTTGTCATGTCCCTCCGGAGAGGCGACAGACATGTCCTGTCCACCCGTAAGGGTGACAGACATAATTCGAGCATCAAGTCGCCTTCTATCACGTCGCTCTCCTGATTCCTAATCCTTGACAAAAAATCTGCTACCATGTTGCTGGAGCCTGGGAGATAATCAATACTAAAGTCAAATTCTCCTAGAAGTGTCTGCCAGCGTGCAATCCTGCTGCTAGGTACTGTGCTTTTAACAGCCAAGTCAGTGGTCTATGGTCCGACAGGATGTGTATCCTATAACCCAAGATAAGGGGTCGGTTAGTACTGAGGCCATAGATGACTGCTAAAGCTTCTCTCTCTACCGCTGAGTAGTTACGTTCTGCTCCATTCAGGGTTCTACTAAAATATGCTATGGGACGTAAACTACCATTTTCATCCTTTGTTGCAACACACCACCTATTGCCTTATCTGACGCATCTGTGGTGAGATTGAAGGGCTTCCGGAAATCCGGAAAGGCTAAAACAATGTCAGTCGTTAGACTGTTCTTTAGTGTGCTAAATGCATGCAATGCCTCTTCATTCCACTCCAGATGTGTCTTATCATTCTTGGTTACTTTCCTCCCTTTGAGTAAATTATTAAGTGGGGATGCTATCTTGGCAAAGTCTTTAATGAATTTCCTATAAAAGTTAACCAATCCCAGGAAACCTTGAAGTTCTTTGACTGTTTTCGGAGGAGTGAGTTGTTGCACCGCCTGTACCTTTGAGGGCTGAGGCTTCAAGCCAGAAGCACTAACAATGTGACCCAGATAATCTACTTGCTCTTTGAAAAGGAACACTTATCTAGTCTTAAGGACAGGTGAGCCTTCTGCAGTCTGTCCAAGACGGCATGGAGGTTCTTTAGGTGATGGTCCATGTCTTTCCCTTGTACTATCAAATCATCAAGGTATACATGTACAATTCTTCCTGTCAGACCTATGAGAACTTGATTCATGATCCGTTGATAGGCTGCAGGTGCTGTTTTTTAATCCAAAGGGGACTGTAGTGAATTCATAGAGGCCATAAGGTGTCGTGAAGGCTGTCAAGTGTTTAGATTCCTCTGCCAATGGGACTTGGTGGTAGCCCTGGCGCAAATCAAGGGAGGTGAATACTTTACTTTCCCCTAAATGTTGCAAAATGAGGTTAATGTTATGGAGGATGTTTGTCATCAATCAATTCATCGTTCAGAGCGCGGAAGTCGAGACAAAGTCTGACTCCACCATCCTTTTAGCAACAGGGACTAGAGGTGCGCTGTAGGTGACGCACTAGGGCGTATAATACCCTGGGCCTCAAGGTCCTTGAGCTGAATCTCTATTTCTTTATGATATTTTACTGGTATTGGGTATGGCTTTTTATATAGGCTTGTCATTTTTAGCCTTAAAGTGTGAACATAATAGGGGTAATAGTGAGTGGCTCGTTTTTAGAGCAAACACATCAGGATACTTGCAGGTTAAGCCCTTCAGACAGCAATTTTCCGTTGTGAGGGTAAAAATAGCTCGTCTATCAGCTTATCGAGTACCATCTGCTTACTTGACTGGGTGACAGGCGGCTTTGTAGCTGTTTTTGTGACAGCCGCTACACATTCATTAGTCGATGATTGATAGTATTCTGAGTGACAAGAATAAATGTGTCCCATCACTTCACCTGTTGGCATCTCAATAGTTTCTTCAGTTGGGTTAGCATAGGGAATGATGAATTTACCTTTGGTTTGTTTGACGTTAGGAGTTAAGGTTACTAACCCGGGAAATAAAAATGAAGAAGGGATATCATTGGACCTTGGGAGAAATAAGGCTTGCTGGGCTCTGCCAATCTCTGCCTCCAGAGTGACATACCCTGCCGTGCCTGGTAGCAAGGACGCCACGTTAATAGCGTATGCTTTCACTGGTACTTCCTCCATCTCGTCTAAAGTAGGTTTAAGGTCGGTTAGTCAATCTTCTGGGTACGGGCTCATATCGTCCGCAGACATGCAATGAACTTCCACTGGGTAGGCGCCCACCATTACACTAAACTGCCCAGGTGTGGCCAGCGGTGCAGCTACCACATTTTGTCTCCACATAAATTCTAGGCCCAACAAAACTGCTGTTGGTAACACTATACCTTGTGATATTACTACAAACTTTTCTATAATTTCTCCGTGCCCAAAGTCTACTACTACTTCGGCTATTCCTTTATTAGGGATTTGAGTCCGATCTACCCCTTGTATGGAGAGAGGTTCTGTAACTATCATCTTCCCGCCTACCTTCCTAAATAAATCTTCTTCTATTAGGGACGCTCCTGCTCCTGTGTCTAGCATTGCGTAAACCATCTCCTTTTGTGCATTAGCGCCTACGCACAATCTCAACGTGAGGGCGTTGGTAGGGCCGTGGACTGCCGCAGCTACTCTGGGGTCGTTTTTTTTTTTGTTCTTCTCGTGGTCAGGGTTGACCCAGGAGCTACGGGGTGAGGGACCGGCCGTGTACTCCGGGCGCCAGGCAGAGGATGGCGAGACAGGCTGACGCCTGTTTCGAGTGTGCTGGTACTGAGTGTACCGAGCCCGTTGGTGGGTGGTAGGCACCCCTATACTGCCTTCCATATGTGCAATCGCGAGCCATGTGTCCTACATACCCACAAGCATAACATGTAGGTGGCGTGGCGTGCCGTCCTCCCCTTTGGGGTATCGGGTAACGTGACTGGCCTGGAGGGCGTGGAGGACGGGCTTGTGAGACATGTTTGGGTCCGGATGCCTGGGTGGAACAGACGTTCAGCACTTTTATTTCTTTGGCGATATCGGCATCGGATAGCTTCGACTCTGGATAAGCTTTAATATACTCATACCCTTTCTTTAATACCTTCTGTGGGTCCCCTTTTCTTCCTCCGTTAGGATGAGTAAGAGGGCCGGAGGAAAGCCTCTCTGAGCCGTAAAGCGGTTATCTCAGTTAGCAAACTGGCATTGTCAGGCTTGAGAGCGATCAACTCGTCTCTCAATGTCTCCAGGCGGATGAGGAAGGTGCGGATGTTTTCTCCTGTCCGCCGTTTTGCCTCTCCCAATTCTTTCTGGAGGACCGAAAAGGTCCTTACTGTGGGAAACACACGTAGGAAGTCTTCCTTTACTTTTTCCCAATCCTGTCCACATCTAGTGATACAACCGAGGAGATGATCGCGCACTGCTCCCAGGGCATATTGTTTGGCTAACTCAATCTTTCCGGTAGTGTCCCAATTTGCCTGTGTCCGGCTTTCAATATCCTCTATCCATTTCTTTGCTAGCTTATGGCATGGGAGGTTTGGTGCTTTGCTACTTTTTTCTTCTCCACCACAAAAATATAAGAGTCCCTGCACTCTACTAAAATCATTCAAGGTATGACGGCTAAGTAGCGTGACAAGATCATCATGGGCAAGGGTGATCGATTTTCCATCTTCTTTTTTGGGGGGAGGGTTCTTGCCTTCGTCTGGCATTTTAACTCTAAAGTCTTATTCCGTAATTCCAAGAATAACTGTCTTCTCCCTCGCTTTCGGATGTGGACATACACCAGTACAATACCAATATAAACCAATATAAATCGCAAGTTTCACCACAAGTTTCACCACATGTTTCACCACCCCACACCTGACACCAATGTTGTAACCCGCACTCCCGGGTCACACAGGGGCGACGACACACTGTTTGTATTAGTGACACTTGACTTAAAATTCTAGTACTTTAGGAGTATTTAAAGGAGTTCGTAAATGGGGTGATGAAACGGTGTCGCCTTTCTTATATGTATTTTATTCTACCTTAATACTACTTAATATTACAGAGGGTAAAAATATTGTTTAAACCAGCGACTGGCTTACTAGACTCAATGAGTCTTCAGGTTTTCTTTCACTATTGGTTACTGACGTTAACACTGGTATAATATTGAGTAAAAACTCACACAATAAAGTATCATAGAAATATAATCCTAAGTAAAACTAAGATAATAGAACACAATAGATATGTTAGATACGCTTTCCTCTATGGTACCACATTACTCCATACTCACAGTAGCAACGATGAATGTTCTACCCATGTTGTCTAGGGAAGGACAACTGAGTGTCCAGCAACGAACAGAGTGCTGGTTGATCTGATCTCTTGGCTGCATGAATGCTTTTTATATAGGCATGACATACATACAGACATCACGAGGGTAATACGTCAGGCGTGTGAGTCATACATCAAACTCACACCGAGCTCATACAATAATCTACCTAACCGACATGTGTAATAAGGTCGATTTTAATCCTAGTGTAGCTGTCACGCGGTGACGCAGCTTTGTTTTCATTACATTTTGTTCCGCGGTTGATCGTGTTTTGGCCGCAGTTGATTGTGTTTTGCTTAGAGAGATAAGCGGGTGCGTTAATGGGCAATTGCAATTGTGTATAGGTTGGTAAATGAACAGTGGGGACAATCATGTGTTGGAGTCCGTGTTGTGCTTTTAGCGGTCGATACCGCTGTTGTCATCGGAAAATATTGCCGGTGAAGATGATGATGACACGAGTGGTGTCGCAGCCCTCGGGGCACCACACACAGGACTCTGTCCTGTCACCCACTCTCTTCCTGTTATTCATCAATGATCTCCTTTCCATAACAAACTGTCCTGTCTACTCATACGCCGACGACTCCACTCTGCATTATTCAACTTCTTTCAGTAGAAGGCCATCCCAACAGGAAGTACACGACTCCAGACTGGAGGCTGCAGAACGCTTAACCTCAGACCTTGCTATCATTTCCGATTGGGGTAGAAGGAACCTTGTGTCCTTCAATGCCTCAAAAAAAACAATTTCTCCTCCTATCAACTTGACACAATCTTTCAAACACCTATCCCCTATTCTTCGACTACACTCAGCTGTCACCTTCTTCAACACTAAATATCCTCGGTCTATCCTTAACTCAAAGTCTCAACTGGAAACTTCATATTCCTCTCTCGCTAAATCAGTTTCCTCGAGGTTGGGCGTTCTGTATCGTCTCCGCCAGTTCTTCTCCCCCGCACAGTTGCTAACCATATACAGGGACCTTGTCTGCCCTCGTATGGAGTATGCATCTCACGTGTGGAGGGGCTCCACTCACACAGCTCTTATGGACAGAGTAGAGTCTAAGGCTCTTCGTCTCATCAGCTCTCCTCCTCCTATTGACAGTCTTCTACCTCTTAAATTCCGTCGCGATGTTGCCTCTCTATCGCTATTTTCACGCTGACTGCTCTTCTGAACTTGCTAACTGTATGCCTCCCCCCCTCCCGCGGCCCCGCTGCACACGACTTTCTACTCATGCTCATCCTTATACTGTCCAAACCCCTTATGCAAGAGTTAACCAGCATCTTCACTCTTTCATCCCTCACGCTGGTAAACTCTGGAACAATCTTCCTTCATCTGTATTTGTTCCTGCCTACGACTTGAACTCTTTCAAGAGGAGGGTATCAGGACACCTCTCATCCCGAAACTGACCTCTCTTTCGGCCACCTCTTTTGATTTTTTTTTAGGAGCAGCGAGTAGCGGGCTTTTTTTAATTATTGTTTCCTTTTTTTGTGCCCTTGAGCTGCCTCCTTTGTTGTAAAAAAAAGTAAAAAGTTAGCTTCGCTTACGCTAAACCGCTAAACTGATAAAGAAATTAGTGGAAGCTAACGCTAACTTGTTGTGTATGGATTTAGGTTCGGTTTAGCATTTTGGCTCTAAGAACCTTAAAAACAGGCCTATTGATCTGAAATTTCAATATGTTGTAGCTAATACATAGAGCTTTCCAGAACGGTAGAGCATGTCAAAAATCATATGATGATCAAACTGGGTGGCATGCGCTGGGAGTGTACTCTTGACATGTGACTTCAGGTTGTAAAGGCTCGCTGTCTGTCCGTTAATGGTGGTCCTCTTGGGGTGGCACATGACGCACCGGAAGTGCAAGACAATGGCGTTCGTCATCTCTCTTGATTTAAGGACAAAGTATTTCTCCTTGTGGGCCCACGGGTTATGGAACTTCTGGGACTCATGGCCGTCAGCTTGAGTGTCCTCCGCCTCACCCAGAGCTGCTGCCGGCTCCTTAAAAGGGTCAACATCCTTATGCTGAACAAAAACGTCCTCATTCGAGTCATCTTCCATGACGTTGAAAACACGGTGACAACGTCGCAGGTGAACTGAACAAAGAGCCCAAAAAGCAACAAGAAGAAGAGAAGAGAAAGAAGCCTCCAGTTTATCCTAAATCCGTACATTTTACCCAAGATTTCCCGCAAATTTACACTTTTTTTTACTTTATTCCATAACTGACATTATTTTTATTATTTTAAGTTTACTTCTTGTCAGGTGGAAAATATCTAATTCTTGTTATTAATTCCCGAGTTCAAAGAGTTGGAAATGGAAGATGCATTGCCCTAAAATACCCAAACGTTTCCCTGATAACTGTTCAATTAGTCTGTTTTAAGGCGTAGTTTACCCCAAAGTGGAAACCCTGGAATTATTGCGCCATGTGGCTCAACTGGTGCTGTGTCTGCCCACAACGGACAATAACAAACCAGTATGAATTTTTAACGGACTTAAGTTTGCGGAGGAGGAACTTCATTTAGGGAAAGCTAATTGGTCCGCTATAAGCAGTTTCCTAAGTTAGCGAAAACGCTAATCAGCTAACATAAGAACACAGGGAGACTGCAAGAGGCTGAGTGGCCTACACAGGGCAGCTCCAGAATCCCCACCACTACTCACGATGGGTGAGATGTAGTTTCAGGGGCAACCCAACCAGCCTGTCTACCCCCCTGCACCCGTGACCCCAACACCCACGGCCACCAACACATCCGGGGTTCACTTAACGGCCCCCTGTGTTCTTCCCCCTTAGAATATGCACACACCAGCAACCCAACCAGCCTGTGACCCCTGTGGCCCCATCAACCACGGCCACCAACACACCCGGGGTTCACTTCGCGGCCCCCTGTGTTCCTCCCCCAGCCCTCCGAAAAAGTTGGCTTCGCTAATTAGCGGTTAGCGGAACCGTGCCCACCACTGCCCATGAGTAACACCCGTATGCTTGTCTCCCAACATCATCCTCGAAGGAAAACTTAGTGCCAAGGTTCCAGAGTTGGATGCTGTAATCGGAAGGGATAACAATAAACAAGATAAATGGTTAGACACCAGTTTACTTTAAATAAAGTAGAAACCCCAAAACAGCCTCACAAAACTGAAATCTCCAACACGAAGGCTTCAGCACGCCGGACTCGGTAATGATCCTTTGCACGGCTTCTTCCTCTTCTGGGCGTCCCGTCCTCTGAGTGGCAATGACGAGGCAGCACAGCTTCGTCCTTGAAGTGGTGTAGACGTGGTAGACGAGGGAGGCGCAGGAGAAGGGGCGTCAGGCTCACGGCAGTAACGGGAGTCCATGGCGTGGAGAAGAGAGAGGTAAGGCACCCAGAACGAGCCCACGGTTCAGAGTTTAACCCGAGTGAGAGCAGGGCCGGAGCCGGAGTAGAATCAAGTGTTCAGAGAGAGGCCCGGCCGCTGTCTGACGATGAAGGAGCTGGCCGCCCACCAAGTCGCCTCCCACAGCGGGTCGAGCAGCCTCGGTGGTTCGTCGACCGAGGCGTCGAACGGCTATAGACAAACGAGCAACGGGAGTGTAGCAGGTCGAACGGCAAGATGCGGGTGGGCGGCAGGAGTGCCCCGGTCGTTCGCCTGTTAAGTTGGTAGTTGCCCTCACACAGGCCCCCATACAAGAATCTAGTCCAGGTAGATTCAACAAACAACTACCAAGTAAAAAGAAAAAAGAACATAAACAAATAGACTAAAACAGGGGGGAAACTGACGAGGAAATACAGGGGTGACTTATGCAGGAAGTCTACTCAATAAATCTGGCCCCACATTATCCTTCCCTGCCATATGGACGACCCGGTACCTGTAGGCCGGTAGACCCAAGGCCCATCTCAACACCCGGACGATGTCCTGCTGAATCGTCGAAGTACAGCCAGGTGGGGTGGAGAATACATCCCGGTTGTTCATAAGTGGTTCATCGATGGGAAGTTCAGTGGAGCTGGCGTCAGGTGATAGCTCCTCCACTACGGAAACGGGGCTGACAAGAGGTCCTTCCGTAGCTGTTGGAGATAAGGGTCCAACGAGATTGATGGAGACTCGGGGAAGTGGTTCTGTAACGACAGGTAAGGGTTGGAGGGAGACAGGACGTACACGACCTCTCCCTGACATCCGTTGGCACTTATCACAGGAACGACAGTAAGTACGGATGTCTGCCCCTATACCTGGCCAGAAGAAATGTTGAAAGATCTTCATCTCCATCTTATGACGAGAGAAATGTCCGGCCAAGGGATTCTCATGGGCCGCGGAGAGGATGATTTGACGGGAATCCCTTGGCACAACTAGACAATGTTGGCCTACCTTGTTGGAAAGCGGGGAGGTGAGGCACTTCCCGTAGAGAAGTCCGTTGAGATACAGGTACTGAAAGGATGACCCGTTCCTTGCTTTGTCGACGTGTCCAGATGAGGCTTTCTGCCCTATTGCTGCTAAGGAGGCACATGAGGCTTGAAGCTGCGCTGACTCCTGAGGGGTAACAGAGAGGTTGAAGTTCCGTCAGGACGGGCGAATGAAGCCTCTTCAACCAACCAGGACGGGTGGTAACGACGTGTACTTGGATGGCTGCAGGGGACGTCGGAACACGAGAAGTAGAAGTCCCTCGCGGCAACTTTGAAGATGAGGATGTTCTGGAAGAATCAGATGGAGATTGAGAAGAGTCAGGGTCATGGGGATCCCTTACACCAGGGACGTTTCCGATGAGGGCCCCAACAAACTTCATAGGATCTCATACCACCTCAGTCCAACCGGTGAAGTAGGGACAGTGTAAGTAGCACCTCACCACGGGAAACTTGTCCACTCGTCCTAGGTAGTCAGCAAGGGAGGGCTTTGTACAACTCTCAACATCGACATAAGGTAGTAATTCTTCAGAGACGATCACACAGGAACAGCCCTGATGATGTTGGAGCTCCAAGACTCGTTAACAGTGCCCGAAACGGAAAACTTCGGGACACTTTTGTTACTAAGGCAAAAGCTTACCTGATACGATTGTTTAGCAGGTTTGACATCTCTGAAAGCGCGGGATTCTTTGGGCAGCGCGGACGTAGATGGCCTTCCTCCCCGCATTGGTGACACCTCAGGGTTGTACTGGGCTGGGCAAAGGTCTTGGCGGAGGCCCCTTGAGAGGATTCTGAAGATTTCGTTGGCGAAGCAGCCTTAGAAGAGTCTCGGGAACTAGGAGATGAAGCTTTCGGGTAGGCGTTGTGGGCAGACGACCAGTCCACGGCAAGTCTCACTGCGTCGGGAAGATGTTTCGGCCGGCGCTCTTTGATGAAGATCCTCAAATCTGGGGTAAGATTAGTTAGAAACTGATCCAGGAGCATAAACTCCCGGAGCTCTTCATAAGTGCAGGGGACGTCAGAGGCTTCCAACCACGCATGGAACAACCGAGTCAGGTGAATGGAGAACTGCTGGTAGTTTTCCCCAACTCTAATCCTGGCGTGACGGAAGTCTTGACGGTAACTGTCCGCCATCTTACTGAACCCCGTGAGGAAAGCTCTCTTCAAGAGAGCATAATCTTGAGTTATTTCAGCTGACAATGAAGTATACAATTCAGTGGCCTTACCCGTGAGGAGACAACCCAACATCGCAGAGTAGCTATCCTTGTCGATCCGCAATAGTTCAGCCACCCTTTCAAAGCGGACGAGGTAGATGTTGATGTCCTCACCCTCTTGGTTGGTGGGCAATTTAGGTCCTCTCACGTTCTCGCAGGAAGAAGCCGTTTTCCCCTGGGCGACGACACGGGCAAGATCTATTCTGTTTCTACTTGCATCTTGGCAAGTTGGAACTCTTTCGGCAGCCCGCTCTTCTTTCTCCCTCTAGGCCAGGAGGCGCTTCTCTTCTTTCTCCCTCTCATCAGCCCGGTCTTCTTTCTCCCTCTCGGCCAAGAGGCGCTTTTCCTCTCTCTCGGCCACGCGTTCGTCCCTCTCGATGGCTTGCTACTGGACAACATAGCGGCCGAGATCCTCACTCTCCAACCCCCCAAGGCTACAACCTGAGCCTTAAACACCTCTAAACTGGACAGTATTAGCAAAAGAGAACAAACCAAAATAATCCCAACAAAGACAATGACACAAGTAAACAACCCAATAAAGAACACAAACAAACGTGAAGAACCAAAACAATACGGAAAACAATGAAGAAAGATTAGCAAAAACCCTGCAAAAATGGTAATAAGGGGCGTAGAAGCCCAAACAAATACTCAAAGATTGATTGGGGTAAACAGGGTCAGCACAAGGACTGAAAAAGTGCTATGGCAGCACAAACAAATCCCACCGTGGGCATACAACAGCCACAAAAGAACGGTGAAGGATTAAACACTCACTTCCGGGCCGCAGACAGCAAGTGGCGCACAAAGGCGAGTTAACAGTCCAACCCTTCCGATCAGCAGTTGACCAAATCCTGGCGAGGTTGCCATATGTCAAGGTTCCAGAGTTGGGTGCTGTAATTGGAAGGGATAACAAACAAAATAAATGGTTAGACACCAATTTACTTTAAATAAAGTAGAAATCCCCAAAACAGCCTCACAAAACTGAAGTCTCCAACACGAAGGCTTCAGCACGCCGGACTCAGCAATGATCCTTTGCACGGCTTCTTCCTCTTCTGGGCGTCCCGTCCTCTGAGTGGCAATGACGAGGCAGCACAGCTTCGTCCTTAAAGTGGTGTAGACGTGGTAGACGAGGGAGGCGCAGGAGGAGAAGGGGCGTCAGGTTCACGTCAGTAACGGGAGTCCAAGGCATGGAGAGGAGAGAACGAGCCCACGGTTTCTGAGTTAACCCGAGTGAGAGCAGGGCTGGAGCCGGAGTAGAATCAAGTGCTCAGAGCGAGGCCCGGCCGCTGTCTGACAATGAAGGCGCTGGCCGCCCACAAAGTCGCCTCCCACAGCGGGTTGAGCAGCCTCGGTGGTTCGTCGACCAAGGCGTCGAACGGCTATAGGCAAACGAGCAGCGGGAGTGTAGCAGGTCGTTGCGGCGCCTCGGTAGTTGTACGGCTTCATGGCGAACGAGCAGCGGGAGTGTAGCAGGTCGAGCGGCAAGATGCGGGCAGGTGGCAGAAGTGCCCCGGTCGTTCGCCTGCTAAGTTGGTAGTTGCCTTCATGCTTAGCATTTCCAAGGTACCTCCAGACCTCCCTTGAACCATTCCCTTGGGACATAATTAGGAATTATATCGTCATTTATGCACAATGAAGTGCTAGTATTTTCACATTGGCGTAAAATACGTGAATCTCCGTCCTGTCACTGTCCACCTTGACCCGAATACGAGGAAAAATTTTCAGATACAAACACGTTTATAAGACTTCACTATAGAAGTGAAGAAATAGCTAGGGTGATGTTCTCCTGCAGGGTGTCACGTTCATTGACAGCGTAAAGTATGTTCTATAAAGTATGAGCGAGAATTTTGTTATCAGAATAAGAAGTATAATTTGTTTATTTATAAGTGGAAGTAGAAGAACTGCGAAATATTCAATTGCTCAAGCTATACGCTTTTCACATAGAGGAAGCGGCAACACCGCGCGTTCCAACAATGTCGTCAGCTGAACCGTGGACAACGTTGCCAGATTATCGTACTCTGCCTCTTATGTTTTCCGATTTCCGTGCATTTTAAGCTGCCAACCCACTGTAGTATATTTTGCATGCTTTTAGCATATTATTAAGGATTTTAGCCACAAACACTTACATACAGGGTGCACAGAGCTATTCCCAGGCAGCTACTGTTCATGTTATTGGGAACAAGCAGAGGGGTATGTGTGACTACAGACAGCATTGAAATCAATGAATGTGACCTCATGTAGCACAGTTATTTTAAAGATTATGGAACGATCAGGCTGCTTTGCTGAAAATAACAGTCTGACGAAAATACGTGGCTTGTACTTTAATTGATAACATTAACCGAAAGCTCTAGATCACAGTGTTACCAAATAAGAGTGTTTCACAAAAGGTTTCGATCTGGCATCACTGCTAGGAAGGAAAACATCAGTCGACGGGAACATGGGACTACGTAACAACTAACTCGTATTTTTACCTCAGTACTTCCGCCGGAAACCAAGGAATAGTCTTGGAATTTGTTTCTATAATATGCAGGGTTGGTTTGATTTAAATCAAATGATTTAAATCAAGTGATTTAAATCGATTTAAATCAGAGTAAAAAGTCATGATTTAAATCAAAATTAAATTACTGTATTTAAAATGATTTAAGTGTTATATCAAGAGGAAAATATCTAATGATTTAAATAGTATATATATATATATATATATATATATATATATATATATATATATATATATATATATATATATATATATATATATATATATATATATATATATATTGATCCGCTAACTTTGGAAGCAGTTAGCGGATCAATTAGTTCCCGCTAAGTGTAGTTCCTCCTCCACTAACTTAAGTCCATTAAAAAATTCTTACAGGGTTGGTCTTGTCCGTTGTGCAGAGGCACAGTACTAGTTGAGCCACATGGCGCAATAATTCCAGGGCTTCCACTTTTGGGTAAATTACGCCTTAAAGTAGGATAATTGGACAATTATTAGGGAATCTTTTTGATATTTTAGGGTAATGTATCTTCCATTACCAACTCTTTGAACTTGGGATTTAATAAACAAGAACTCGTTATTTTCAACCTAACAAGAAATAAACTTAAAATAAAATAATTAAAGTGTCACTTATGGAAAAAAAAAAAAAAAGCGTAAATTTGAGGGAAATCTTGGGTATTATATACGGATTTAGGATAAACCGGAGACTTCTTTCTCTTCTTGTTGTTGCTTGTTGGGCTCTTTGTTCAGTTCAGCTGCTACGTTGTCACCGTGTGGTCGCATTCATTTTTATCGCCTTGTTTGTCGTTATCGACGTCATGGAAGATGACCCGAGTGAGAACGTTTTTGTTCCGCCTGAGAATGCTGACCCTGTTAAGGACCCGGCAGTAGCCGTGGGGAGAAGCATTACGCCCTTGGGCATAGTAGCCACCTTCAAGGTTTCTCCCCTCCCCTCCCCTCCCCCAGGCACCCTCAGTGCACCTTCAGGCAACTTCAGTGCCTTCTTCAGGCACCTTCAGTGCCTTCTTCAGGCACCTTCAGTGCCTTCTTCAGGCACCTTCAGTGCCCCTTTCAGGCACCTTCTGTGCGCCCTTTGCTCACCCCCCACCCCACCCCTCCTCCTCCTTGCCCTCCCGCTGGCACGGCGACTGAGACACGCACAGTGTGACACTCCACCGAGACACGCAAACACAGTGCGACACATTACCCACTGAGACGTGCAAACACAGTGCCACACCAGACTCGGTGTACACGCAAACGCAGTGCCACACAAGACTCAGTGAGACACGCAAACACAGTGTGACACCCCACTGGGATTACTAGCTGCCCCCTGGATTAACCACCGCCTCCTGGATTTATCACCGCCGTTTTGGATTACCTTACTCTCCTGTGGATTCCCTACGTACAGAGCAGTGGTTTTCCCATCAACTGTTCAGTGCAGTAGGTCCCCACCAACAGTTTGTGTCACAGTGTTACCTAATAAGCTTGCAGTGTTGTGTTACAGTGCCTTCTTGGACACTGGTTCGCCCCTTGATCCACTGAAGCCACTGGCACACGCCAGCGCCTAAAACACACAGTTTGTTCTGCTCTCTCACGGACTGTCGTGGCCCCTGGCACATGCTAGCGCCCCTCACTCCTCACGACCTGCTGTGGCCCCTGGCACGCGCTAGCGCCGTCAACACGCAGGTCGTTTGACGCTCTCACGGACTGCCGTGGCCCCTGGCCCGTTTACGCCAGCGCCTTTTGCCCATCTGCTCCACGCCGTTCAACTACACCATGCCCCACAACGACAACGACAACTCTTCCACTGCAACGGCGGTGTCCTTCAAAGCCCCGCCCTTCTACGCACAGTACTCATCTATGTGGTTCGCGATTTTGGAATGCGGCTTCAAGACTTCCAGAATCTTCTAACCAGCCAACTACTCAACTCACCGCGCCGCTCAACTCACCGCGCCGCTCAGATCACCGCTGCTCAACTCAACGCTGCTCAACTCAACACTGCTCATCTCACCGCAGCTCAACTCACCGTTGCTCAACTCACCACTGCTCAACTCATCGCTTCTCAACTCACCGCAGCTCAACTCACCGCAGCTCAACTCACCGCAGCTCAACTCACCGCTGCTCAACTCACCGCAGCTCAACTCACCGCTGCTCAACTCACCGCTGCTCAACTCACCGCTGCTCAACTCACCGCAGCTCAACTCACCGCAGCTCAACTCACCACAGCTCAACTCACCGCTGCTCAACTCACCGCTGCTCAACTCACCGCTGCTCAACTCACCGCAGCTCAACTCACCGCTGCTCAACTCACCGCTGCTCAACTCACCGCTGCTCAACTCACCGCTGCTCAACTCACCGCAGCTCAACTCACCGCTGCTCAACTCACCGCTGCTCAACTCACCGCTGCTCAACTCACCGCAGCTCAACTCACCACAGCTCAACTCACCGCTGCTCAACTCACCGCAGCTCAACTCACCCCCTAAAAACCGTCGTGTGTTCCTCCCGGTGACTCAAAAGAAAATGGTGTGGCAGCACAGACTCTATAATGATTTTGTCATCAATGTTTTAATTGTTGTGCTCTGTTTTGTGGCGTCTTCTTTTTTAACTTTTCTTGGTAATTTTTTATCTTCAACTGTCTGTCGTCGTCCTGCTACAGTTCTCTTACACTTTTTATACACCACATACACCAAAACTTCAATGTTATTTACACTACACAACATTCACATACACGCATATACACTTACCCACGTCTTTTATGTATTGTGTCTGTCTTAATGACTCGTGTATGTTTTTATAATAAATAACCTTGACGGGTATTGTTTTTTCCTTTATCCGGGGACCAACTAGCAGTATGAACACTCACTACCACCAACAACACAGCCTGTGCCCACGCTGTGTGGCAGCTCTGATCCTTCAAACTACATTTCTATAGTCAAAGCATTGAAACGATCCTTAACAAGAATCTACTTTCTAAAGCATCCTTCAACTTCTGACCTCTCTGATCACCAGTACAGATTTCATGAGGGGCGTTCTACTGGCAATCTGCTTTCCATCCTTCGTGGTCCCTCTCTTGGTCGTTAATGTGAATTTTTTGATGTTGCCTTAATAGCATCTTCCATTTGACACAAAACCCGGAACCAGGTTCGGCTTTAAACCCAGACCCATGTCCGGGTTTTCGCGCCGTAAATGGAACGCATTTAGGCGGCTATGTAAACAAACATTCTTCCTCTTCTTCTTTTGACCTGTCCTCCTCCTCTCGGGCGTCTCTCCTGTTTATTCACACACTTTTCCTTTCAATTGTGCTGTGTAGCTTAATTTTTCTTCACTGCAATATACTATCACACTTTACTTTTCAGTTTGTTGCTGGAATAACTTACTGACATTGCTTATCCGTGCGCTTATTCAAGCATTTGTGACCTTTTTTCCCAGCACTGCATCTCCAGCCAACACGTACCGTGCGATGGCCCCGTTGTCCTCCTCCAGCCTCTTAGCCCACTCCTCCCTGGTGCTACTAATAACTCCCCTCTCTGCCTCTCATAGTTGCTGCATTCTACTATTAGGTGTTCCACTGATTCTTTCTCCCCTGTCCTACAGCTACAGTTCTGGTTTCCCCCTTCCCTATTCCTGCCATTTAGATGCGGGGTTCTCGTTCTTGCTTTAAACATCAGCTTGCTCCCCCAGTCTCCTACATGCCAGTCTACTCCCTCTAGCTTGTGTCTTGCTGTACCATCTTAATGTCGACTCTTTTACTCTAAAATTCATAGGCCCAGCCTAAGCAGATGGCACACCACCTGTTCATCTTCCCTTTTTTACAACAAAGAAGGCAGCTCAAGGGCACCAAAAAAGAAAACAATAATAAAAAAAGCCCGCTACTCGCTGCTCCCAAAAAATAATTAAAAGAGGTGGCCGAAAGAAAGATCAATTTCGGGAGGAGAGGTGTCCTGATACCCTATCAGGCTGATGGATAAATGGGTTTTCTGGGAAAGCAAACACTTTTAACTTAGACATTAGATACTTGCCTGTGTCCCAGGGTAATAGGTTCTCACTTGACGCAGGCTTAAGGGCCAGAGACAAATAAGCGCTGATGAACAACACACTTGTGAGACCAACACTAGCATGTTGTTCCACGGTGTGGGATCCTTACACACACACACAAACATTTATAAGTTAGCACTAATCAACACCAAGGTGGCTCGGTTCATTATAAACAATGAACTTGAACACCAGGCATCATAACACAGATCAAATAACAGATTAATATGTAACCTCTTCACATGTGCAGACAAGCACACACTTAAAATTCTGTACAAGATCACATACACTTACATTGACATTGACCCACACACATACTTACAGGACGCAAACAGTCAGCGTACTCGTAACACACTCAGCCAAAAATACCAAACATATCACACAAACACTGACACATGTACGGACTCATACTTTCCACGCACCACACGTGAATGGAACAGCCTCCCCCTACAGACTCATTCAGAAAACAAATACACACTCACTTGTCACAACACACCAAGACTAACTAGTAGTACACCTATTCATTTCCCTTCCCTACACACTCGGCACCCCAGTTCCCCCAGCAGCCAACACAAATATCCGTGTTACGCACCTGTACTGGTGCCCTGTGCATTACTTGTCAAGATCAAGACAACACACAGCTTATCAAATGCCTCCAACCTTACCTAATGATAACACTGCTGAACTATAACTCTCTCAATCACTCAGCACAAATAGGATCATGAAAATCAAGATCAATCCTATCCTCCGGCATAAGAAAATAAAGCAAAACAACTGTACAAATGCATTTATTTAACTAATAAAAACATTGAGCACAATTATCAACAGGTACAAAAATTGTTTTTTTTTTCTTATTACACAGATTAATCAAGAAAGAAACTGAATTTCAAGACATTGCTGGGTTCCCAGGTGTGATTGGGGACATTGATGAAACACGTTGACACGAAATTAAAAAATACACGAAACTATTAATAATGATTATCATAACTGGGTACATGTTAACTTTACAGTTTTGACTCATTCTAAGATCAGAAGAAACTAATAATGACACCTACAGAGTTTGTGACTTGAGCAAGTTGATAAATCCTACCAGGAGGTACTCAGAATGAAAGGGGGCCCTGCATGGAGACTTGTCCAGAGGGACTCTCGGACTTGGCGTTGTAGGGTGGGTGAGGCGACACCCCCCCCAGCATATGCCACCTTTGATAGATGACTGTATATTGATAATCCAAATTGGATACTTTCTACAACAATTGAAATACTATTCATGCCTTCAAATTATACCTCGGCAACAAAAATATGATGGAATATAATTTTAAACAAAACTTGTCATTTAGGAAACTTAACCTATTTGGACCTATAGCCGCATTATTAGTTATCTTGTACTTATCTTGAACCCGCGACCAGCATGACGGGAGAGCCACGGTAAATCTCAAGAATTACCACTCCACCCCCTCCACCACCCCAGCCCCCCCTACCCCCCAAGACAAACCTGGGGACCTGTGGGGAACTGGGGTATTGGGGGGGGGGGAGCCCATATCACTGAAAAATGTCCTTCCAAAATTTCCCCTAAATCAGGAAAAATTCCCAAGTCTCGAAAGTAAGGAAAGTCCCTAACACATACTCTTGTAGTCTATTCCAATATGACCTAGCATTCAATCTGTTGACAAGTGTCAGGCATCTCATCAGATGATGGGCATACTGCCCCCCTCCCCCCTCCCCCCACCGCCGCCCTCCCAATCCGTCCCGCGGCGCGTAAGTTTTGACGGGCCACGCCACATGTCAAATAAATTTAAACTACTCCAACCGAACTTTACGACCTGCGCGCACTGACTTAGGAACTAGTTTGTAGGGTGCACTGCAAGGCAGGTACGAGGCTCAGTCTGTGTATAGAGGCGGTTGTGAAACAATACAATGGACTTAGAAAATCCGAGCCACCTAACTCTATGATTAAAGAGGCTTGCCCCCCTGGCCCCTCCCCAAGGTAAAACGTATACGAAAATGCATTATAATAATAATTCTTTCACGTGCTAAATTAATACGAATATTGGTTTGGAGTGGTTATTCTTAAGTTTTGCCCAATTGATTACCATTTAAACATAATATTGAATTGTTACTGCTTCACTCATTGATAATCTAACCTAACTGGTATTTTTTGTGATATCAGTGACCCAAATAACACAAAGTCACTGAAACAAACGATTCATCTTTACATTATGCATAAATGGGGGTTACCAATGATGATGAAAATTAACTGGGTAGGTAATGATAAATAATAAGTCAACATGTATCGGCAATAAACACGTCAGTCACTGTAAGGTAAAAGTAAAGTTGGGGGCATATGCTATAGCAGCGCGTGGCCTCGGTGCTCATCTCCGTCGCATTGGCCCTTGAGCCTGTGGTGGGAGGGAGCCCATTACCCCTGGACACAGCGCCAATTTGACACCCGGGTGGGTGCTATTCTATATAAAACACAGCCGTCGCGTTTCACTCCCCTCCCTCGCCCGGCCACAAAACCCTTGCCCCGCCATACATATATGGCTCTCCACACATCTATTCATCCAACTGTTTTCGTTTAAAGCCACTACAGGCCTCTTGCTGGGCCCGAAATTAAAATTTCAACGCCCCGCCCACTGCACCACTTTTAACTTATTATTCATGGTTTTCGGCACATATCTATGGGTAAATATGTAACTGGCATAGAGTACCTACAATTTCGGATCACCAGGCACCACCTGGATGCAGTGGTTGTAGCAAAAAATACCCAAATATGGGAAATAAGGCATGCAAATGGCGGCGGCGGCGATAGTCTTGGTCCTGGCCTGGGTCTTGGGTCGAAAGTGATCTGGCTAACCCTGCTCGGCAGTGGGGTCCCTCCGGGTCACCCAGATCCTCTAAAATGGGTGCAGGCTGTGGCGTCAGCTGATCGGTTCCGCTAAATGGAACACGCCAGATCACGACCCAGAAACGGGTTATGCTAAATGGAAGATGCTGTAAATACCTTGAAAGCTTTTGACAAAGCCTGTCACAAACTTTTATCTTCTAAACTACCCTCTTACGGATTCTGTCCTTCTCTCTCCCAGTTCCCTTAAAAAAACGATCTATCTCTCCTCCCGCGGCGCTGCAGTGGTTAGCGTCCCTAACTACGAATCTGCGGATCTGGGCCTGGCTCTCGGCCTGGGCAATCGGCGTGCAGCCCAACCAGCTGTTCATTCTTCCTCTCATTGATGATCGACATGTGGATACCTGGAAAACCTAGAGAAGGTAAGCGTCTCACTCCATTGAACCGCATTATAACGTATAAGCCTACTACTTCTCAGTATGGGACAAAAGGCAGTTCCACTGTACTTAGCTTTAAAATTCAACTTTTTAAAAATTTCCTGGTACCAGAATTTGAGATTTTTAGTTTTTTCAATTTTTTTATAATTAAAAAAAGGGGGTACACTTTTTTAAAATTAAAAATAAAATACTTGAAATTCTTAATCTTAAATTTCAGGACAAGGAAGTGTTAGGGAAATGGCTGAATAAGAAGTGTTAGGGAAATTGTTCACCTTGGAAAAGAAATGAAGTTGTCATTAATTTTTAAATCTCAAAAAAGTAGATTATTGAGAAATTAGCGTTGAAAAAAACATTTACAAATTACCCCATATCTCATAAAGTATTCGACTTGTCTGGATGAAATTTGGTAGGCGCCATATTTGTCATGTGGTCATCTAACCCTGAGAAAATGGTTGTTGTAGCTGCAGTATCTCAGAAGTATGAGACTGATAATATGTTTCAGGCCTTTAGCGGTAATATTTTACCTTACCTCTGGGGATCATCCGAACATAAGTTTATCATGTGGGATTTTTGTTTTACAAGAGGTAGGCTACTTCCCCACACTTTATTTATTTAGAAGCTTCCTTCCTATTTATTTAGAAGCTTCCTGTAGCATAGTCAGCTGCAGAAGCTTTCTTTACCCACCCCGATGGTATTTCATGCGCCTCGGCTATGCGTTTGCCGTTGCTGTCTTTCAAGTCTCTATAATAATTTTCAAGGGTAAAATATTTATCTCCAACATAGCTCTGGATGTCATAATAAGCACTCCTTGTCATGGACTTGGTGGTGATGGTGGTTGCTGCCATAGAGTACAAATTATATCCACCACCTATTTGCAAAGAATTGGCAAGTTTGACATTATTTTCAGAAAAATTGCCATCTCTGACTGTCTTCGAAGAGCAGTAGAATACTTCATAGTGGCATATTTTGCTATTTACAGGCAATCAAATGTCTGTCTGCTGCCTTGAATATGATGCTATGATGGATATGATATGATGGCTAAGCCAGCTGGGCATGCTACACTGTCAGCTTCAAACCGCTCCTGCAGTACATATTTATCAATAATGCAATTTTCTGTACTTACAACAGATGTTTTTTCACTGCAGTCCTGATGTAACAGCTCAATTCGTCTAGCCAGGGTGCTGGTGGTGGCTGGCTGGGTGGTGGGTGGGGGAGTGGCTTGCCCATCTCACCTGATTCTCACTGTGGCAGTCTTCTGTTCCTCTCTCTTTCTCTTCCTGGCCTCTCTAACCTCTTCTAACCTTTTAGGTCTCTCCTTGAGTACTTCAGACTTACATGGCACATCGAAAAATGGTGTAAAACACATCAGATTACGAGCAACGAGTGCTCCCCTGCGCTACCTATTTACAACCCTTACAAATCTGCCTTTTCAAGTGCTAGACAAATCTACCCTTTTTCAACCCGTACCCCCAAGACACATCTACCCTTTGTGACCCCTCATCCCTGCCTCCCCATCCTCTTCCCCTCTCTTTTAGTGATGAAATAGCGCTACCTATTTACAACCCTTACAAATCTACCCTTTCAGGTGCTAGACAAATCTACCCTTTTTCAGCCCGTACCCCAAAAACACATCTACCCTTTCGATACCCTTTGTCACCCCTCATTCCTGCCTCCCCCCCTCTCCTCCGTGGTACCCCTTCCGGCCTCCCCTCCGTGGTACCCCTTCCCCCACCCCCTACCTGGTACCCTTCCCTCCCCCTCCATAGTACCCATAGCCCCTTCCCTTCCCTGGTACCCCTTCCCCCATCCTCTCCCTAGTACCCCATCCCCAACTCTCTTTCTGGTACCCCTACCCCCTCTTCTTTCCCTAGTACTCCTATCCTCACCCCTTCCCTCCACCCCTCCCTGGAACCCCAGCCTCCACCCCGCGGACGGCAGCCAGCTAGAGGGCAGGTCCGAGCGGCAGCCAGCGCCCTCTCCCGGCCATGCGACTCGCCCCGGCCCGAGTCGCCCGCCTGAGGGGCTCAGGGGCGAGCCGGCGAGGCCTGGCTGCTGGCTGGCGCGCACGCAAGCTTGCGCAACTTCTGGCATTCAAACTGTTGAAGGAAGGTCCATCTCCTCCTCCTCCTCCTCCTCCTCTAAAGAAGGTATTTCAGCCATTGCCAACTTGGAAGACAAGATGAGAGACTTTTACTACCACAAGACAGTATCGTATTATACCACATATTGAGATATTGCTTCGATAATGAAGCTTTTTTTTCTATTTAAATATATTATGATAAGTGGCAACTCACAAGTGAATCATTGCCAGATATCAGCTGAGTAATAATGTTCAATGTCATTCGATAACATCAACATAGATTGTGTTATCGTCTTATTTAAAGTTATTTTATGTTCAGAAAAATACCCCAAACAAATAATAAAGAAAGGGTTTTCCTTTAATTGCTATTTAGATTATAAATTATTTCTTATTAGGAACAAATCTACCCTTTCACTACCCCTCCAGGTTATCTGTGTGATGAAAAGGGTATATTGCGCTCAATTATACCCTTGCTCAGAAGGCTAGGGTAGAAAAAGGGTAGATGTATAACAATATCACCTCGCATTGCATATATACCCTATATATACCCGCTATTTCTGAGTGTTCTTTCCCTCCTCTCCTTAAGCCTGACAGCAGCACCGCCGTCTCATCTATCTCTAAGGCTAAACTCTTCTCTCAAACTTTCTGTAAAAACTCCTCTCTGGACGATTCTGGGCATATTCCTCCTACTGACTCTCTACTGACTCCTACTGACCCTCTGACTCCTTTATGCCTGTTATTAAGATTGTTAAGAATGATGTTTTCTATGCCCTCTCTGGCCTCAACTCTCGGAAGGCTTATGGACCTGGAGAACTGCCTCCTATTGTCCTTAAAAACTGTGCTTCCGTGCTGACACCCTGCCTGGTCAAACTCTTTCGCCTCTGCCTATCAACATCTACCTTTCCTTCCTGCTGGAAGTACGCCTTCATACAGCCTGTACATAAGAAGGGTGATCGTTCCAATCCCTCAATGTTCCGCCCTATTGCTTTACTCTCCTGTCTATCTAAAGCTTTTGAATCAATCCTTAACCGGAAGATTCAAAAGCACCTTTCCACTTCTGACCTTCTATCTGATCGCCAGTTGGGTTCTGCAAGGTACGTTCTACTGGCTATCTTCTTGCTTTCTTAACTGACTGTTGGTCATTCTCTCTTAGCCGTTTCGGTGAAACTTTCTCAGTTGAGCTAGACATATCGAAAGCTTTCGATAGAGTCTGGCACAACTCTTTGCTTTCTAAACGGCCGTCTTTCGGATTCTATCCTTCTCTCTGTTCCTTTATCTCCAATATCCTTTCCGGCCGTACTATTTCTGCTGTGGTAGACTGTCACTGTTTTTTCCCTTAAACCCATCAACAGTGGTGTTCCACAGGGCTCTCGCCTATCACCCACTCTCTTCTTGTTATTCATCAATGATCTTCTTTCCATAACAAATTGTCCTAATAGGATAGGATAGGACAATGTCCTATCCACTCATACGCTGACGACTCCACTCTGCATTATTCAACTTCTTTCAACAGAAGACCTTCTCAACAGGAATTACAGGACTCCAGACTGGAGGCTGCAAAACACTTAACCTCAGACCTTGCTATAATTTTCGATTGTGGTAAAAGGAAACTTGTGTCCTTCAATGCCTCAAAAACCGAATTTCTCCACCTATCAACTCGACACAATCTTTCAAATGCCTATCCCCTATTCTTCAACAACACTCAGTTGTCCCCTTCTTCAACACTAAACATCCTCGGTCTATCCTTAACTCAAAACCTTAATTGGAAACTTCACATCTGTTCTCTCACTAAATTAGCTTCCTCGAGGTTGGGCGTTCTGCATCGTCTCCGCCAGTTCTTCTCCCCCGCACAGTTGCTATCCGTATACAGGGGCCTTGTCCGCCCTCGTATGGAGTATGCAGCTCATGTGTATGGGGGGTCCACTCACACAGCTCTCTTGGACAGAGTGGAGTCTAAGGCTCTTCGTCTCATCAGCTCTCCTCCCTTTACTGAAAGTCTTCTACCCCTTAAATTCCGCTGCCATGTTGCACCTCTTTCTATCTTCTATCGATAGTTTCACGCTGACTGCTCTTCTGAACTTACTAACTGCATGCCTCCCCACCTCCCGCGGCCTCGCTGCACACGATTTTTTACTCAAACTCATCCCTTTACTGTCCAAATCCCTTACGCACGAGTTAATCAGAATCTTCACTCTTTCATCCCTCACGCAGGTAAACTCTGGAACAATTTTCCTTCATCTGTATTTCCTCCTGCCTACGACTTGAACTCTTTTAAGAGGAGGGTATCAGGGCACCTCTCCTCCCGAAATTGACCTGTCTTTCGGCCAATCCTCTAACCTTTTTATAGGAGCAGCGAATAGCGGGCTTTTTTTTCATTATTGTTTCCTTTTTTTTTTTTTTGCCCTTGAGCTTTCTCCTCTGCTGTAAAAAACAAAACAAGAAAAACGGTGGGTCTCGCCAGGAAGTTTTACAGCGGACTGGCCAGCCCACGGTGTTATGAACTCGCTCACCACGAGTATATGGCGTTATCAATACCTGTGTAGAAGGACAAAGATCCGTATCTTTAAGTCCCTTGTGGTCCCTGTCTTACTCTATGGCTGTGAGCAATGAACCGCTGTGAGACATAGACACTAGATGCGGACTTGGAGAGGCGGATTGCTGCCTGTAGTAATAAGTGTCTACGCAGAATCATGAGATATTAATGGAATGAGTTTGCGTCAAACCGGCGACTACTCCGTGAGACTGATTCGACATATTATTTCCCGCATAGTCCGTCAGCGCTAATTCGGGCTATACGGGCATGTGGGACGTTACCCAGAAGCAGACCATGCTCATCGGGCAGTCTGTGTAAGAGATAATCCTGTGTGGAGGAGGCCGAGGGGACGCTCACGGAGTTCATGGGTTGAGCAAGTCGATAGATCTTGCCAAAAGGTACTCGGGATGAAAAGGGGGCCTGCATGGATGCTTGCCCGGTGGGGCCCTCGTACTTGGCTTCGTAGGATTGGGGAGGTGAGGCGCCCACTGGCGTGTACCACCATTGACTGATTGATTACTTTCATCTCTGCTATGGCAGACGGTCACTGTTCTAAATCTATCAAAAAGTGGTATTCTGCAGGAGTATTCTATCTCCCACTCTTTCTGTTTTTTTATAATGACCTCTCTAGGACAAACTGTTTAATCCGCTCCCATGCCGGTGATTCTGCACTGCACGACTCGACATCTTTTAACACAAGACCCTCCCAACAACAACTGCAGGACTTGGCACTGATATCGGTTTTTTGGGTCCTCCTACCTTTATTTTCTCACCTAGGTGAATAATATTTTTACACAATGTGCATTAATATGCAGTGCTTCTATACCAGTAATATGGTAAAGAAAGCTGCCGTAGTTTTTGTGCAGTGCGTTATGTTTGGCGATGACGAAAGACATTCAAAATCACGTAATAACTTCAAAACTATGAATAGTATGGCAATTTCCTTTTGATCACAGATAATATACACAAAAAAGTACCTATGTTACTATTTTCGTACACCTAGCTGAAGTTACAACAAATTTATTACACCGCAAAATGTTACCTTTTATTTCGTCGAAAATTCGAGTTTTATAAATTTTGCCATAAATTTATTTGAGGAAATTAATGCGTGATCATAGTACGTTTACTAAAGACGAGGGTGGTGATCATTTTGATACTTGAATTTCTAAAATTGGTCAATTACTGACAGAGTTATTCAACATTATGTGCGCCAAAAACAAGTTTTGAGAAAAACGCATTTTTGTGTGAACATCTTCAATACCCCATAAAAATCACTCCAACATGCACCAAATCCAAATATTTACTTATATAACTCTTCGGCCAACCCTGGAAGGTTGGTAGTGGTTGTTTAGGTAGTTCAGGCCATGTTTACATCACGTTTATGTCACCTGTATAGCCCCTACGGAAGGTAAGTTCTCCCTTGCCTGGTAGACCTCTAAAGAAACCAAGGCTCCTGGTCCCCTGTTATAATCATGTTGTGTTTGTAGTCTACCAGCACTTAATTACTCTTGACAGCACTATAACGTACCTGTAATATGTGACAACTGGTTATATCCCATCCTCGTCGACGTGTCCGTGCACATGGTGTCGGTCTTGAGGGGGATGGATAGGCGTGGAGGCACACAGTATTTATTGAGTAAGCTCTACATTACACCCTGAATCTCAGCGCCTTGTGTCCTCGTTTGTGTGTGTGTGTGGAATCCTCTAGGGGCTATATGTAGCTGAAACTTACATATGGTATACAATCCTAGTATATAAACATACAAAAGTATAAAGGTATCAAAACTTATATAAAGGGATTTGGATTCCTTGTTACTACATAGTTTTGTCTGGGCGCTTACAAAGAAAACTTAACATTAATGCATAACTTATAAATACTTAATACTATGCTTAATCTACGTACATATCATTTCCTTCCCCCTGTCAGAAAGAAAGGAAACCTTACAGATTTAAGCGTTCTGGAGGAACTCCTCTCGTGCTCCGAGCTGGAAGAACTCTCCTATTTACATTTTCTGGAGGAGTAGAAGTATCACTAGAGTCACTAGAATGATCAGGTACATCTATCTCTTTACTCTCCAATGGCAATAGCTCTTCATCGATTTGGTCTCCTATTTCTTGAGCTGGAGCCGTGTAAGGTCTAAGTTGGTCGACATGACGTTTCGATACGCGTCCACCAACGTTGACATCATAGTGCATTTGTCCTAGGTCTTTAGTAACTTGGCCTGGGACCCATTTCACATCTGTGTTGTAAGAACGAACCATTACCGGTGAAGAAGGTTTGAACTCATTCACAGTTTGATGTTTGGCTACTTGTTGCCATTCACGATTATTTTGTTGTATGTAGAAGTCGGGTTTTAGTAAGTCCAATTTATTCCTGACTCTTCTACCCATCAATAGCTGTGAAGGAGTTTGTCCGGTAACAGAATGTTCAGAAGTTCTATAGGACAATAGGAACTTACTAACATGGGCAATAATGTCTGCAGACGTTGCACTCCTACATTTCATGTTATGCTTGAAGGTCTGCACAAAGCGTTCTGCTTCACCATTGGTGGCGGGATGGTAAGGTGCTGCCTTAGTATGTTCTATTCCATTGACCTTTAGAAATTCTGAAAATTCACTGGAACAAAATTGTGGACCATTGTCCGTCACAATGCGAACTGGAAGTCCGTGGGTGGCAAAGACTGGCATTAAGGCTTTTATAGTAGCTTGTGCTGTGGTTGAACTCATGGGTATTACCTCTGGCCATTTACTGTAGGCATCTACAATTACTAGAAATGAATGACCAAGGAAAGGACTTGCAAAGTCCAAATGCAATCTTTGCCAAGGGTGTCTCGGGTATTCCCAAGGATGCATGCGTGCTGGCTTGGGATAATTTTGAAATGCTGAGCAGTTTGGGCATTGTTTTACACATGACTCTATCATGACGTCTATTCCCGGCCACCACACATATGTCCTTGCGATCGCCTTTGATTTTACAATACCATGATGGTCAGCATGGACCTCACTCAGGACTTTTTTCCTTAAACTTTCTGGGATAACCACTCTGGCTCCCCTTAGAATACATCCTTGTGCTTCTGACAGTTCTGACCATACCTTTAGATAGGGTTGAAATTCTGCCTGCTCTGGTACTGTGTTATAACCAGTAACTAATGACTGCAAGATACGTGACAACACTGGATCTTGTTTAGTGGCATGTCTTATCATTTTAGCTGTTATAGGTAAGTTATGACATTCTACCATGAGTACACTTCCATCATGTTCCTCTGGAGCCCTTTCCACTGGCAAACGTGATAAGGCATCCGCATTTCCCATTTTCTTGGTAGAACGATACTCTATCTCATAAGAGTAAGCTGCTAGTTTGACTGCCCACCTTTGCAATCTGGCGGCTACCAAGGTTGGTAAACCTGCCTTTTCACCCAGTATTGCAAGAAGAGGTTTGTGGTCTGTGACTAAGGTAAATTTGGCTTTCCCATATAAGTACATGTGAAACTTAGTTAAACCATACACTAATGCTAATCCCTCCTTTTCAATCTGTGAATAGTTTTTCTCTGCTTGATTAAGTGAACGAGAAGCAAATGCAATAGGTCTTTCTGACTCGTCCGGCATTACATGGGCAATTACTGCTCCTAAGCCATGAGATGATGCATCACATACAAGTTTTACAGGCAAATTTGGTTGGTAATGGGTGAGAAATCTAGATGAAGTTATCTCGCCCTTTATGTGGTTAACTGCACTGGTGCATTCTTCTGTCCATTTCCATTCTGTGTCTTGTTTCAGAAGGTTATATAGAGGGTGAGCTATGGTTGCTAAGTTTGGAATGAACCTGTTGTAAAAAGTAATTAACCCGAGAAATGATCTTAATTCATCAACATTCTCTGGTGTCTTGGCATCTCTAATAGCTCTTATTTTCCCTGGAGTTTTGTGAATGCCGTGTCCGTCCACTCTAAATCCCAAGTACTCTACCGTGGGTACAGCAAATTGACATTTGTCTTTGCGGATCCGCAATCCAGTTTTCTGCAAAGTTTCAAGGACTACTTGAAGTCGTTCCAAGTGTTGAGCTTCATCTTGCCCAGCTACTAGAATATCATCGACAAAACAGAGTGTACCAGGCTTGCCTATGAACAACTTGTCCATTGTCTGTTGCCAAAGTGCTGGACTGCTAGCTACACCGTATGGTAATCTCCTAGGTCGATACAAACCTAGGTGTGTGCTAAGAGTACATATTTCTTGGGAAGGTTCATCCATTTGGAGCTGTTGGAAGGCCTGTCTTAAGTCAATTTTTGAAAATACTTTGCAGCCTCCTAGAGCGGCAAACATGTTATCAGGTTTAGGAAGAGGGTGTTGAGCTATCTGCAACTGAGGGTTGACTGTAACCTTGTAATCTCCACAAAGTCTAATGCCTCCATCACTTTTCACTACAGGGACAATGGGGGTGCCCCAATCTGAGTAAGTGACTTTCTCCCAAGATCCATTATCTACAAGTCTCTGAATCTCTTGCTCTACCAATGGTTTTAATGGCAAGGGAATCTGTCTAGGGGGATGAAATTTTGGTTTGGCATTAGGTTTTAGTTGTAGACTAGCACATGCATTTATTACAGTTCCTACCCCGTCTTGGAATACTTCTTTGCTCTGTTCAAGTACTTGAGTTAAATCTTCCTTCAGCAACCTTGTTTCTACAGTACATATTTTTGACCAATCCAATGGAATGTGTTGAAGCCAATTTAAACCAAGAAGACTCCTTTCTTGTCCTTCCACTACTACAACTGGCAGATTTTTGTATTCCTTCTGTCCATAACAAACATTTACATCCATAGAACCAACAACTTTTATATCATTACCACTATAGTCTTGAAGCTGTACTTTAGTGGGTGTAATTCTCACATTTGGAATAGACTTAGCCAGATTCTCTGACACTAGTGTAACATCTGCTGCCGTGTCCAGCTGCATGCTCACAGGTTTGCCATTTAGTGTGACGCTAAGCATAATCCTTTTTTGGGAATTTCCTACCGAGTTAATTCTGAAAGCAAATTGTAAATCAGTGTCACCCTTACTATCGTGAGACTCACTAGGTTGCTTTATATTTGACTCAGTGGATTCTCCAGTGGCATATATTCTTTTCTTAGTCTTACACATACTAGCAAAGTGCCCTAACTTTTTACAGGCTGAACATTCCTTGGAAGCGGCTGGACATTTATCTTTCTGCCATGGTGTGTGACCTGTGTAACCACACCTGTAGCATTTACTATTTCCTGCAGTATGTTTGTTGCCTTGTTGTGGTTGTGTTGGATGACTAGGTTTATTTTTAAGAGGCTGGAACAGAGTTCTTTCCATCAATTCTAGGTTTTGTGTTCTTTTTTATCTGACTTATTACAGGTTTAGCTGGCTGGCTAGCATGGTTGTTACCTTCAATTACTTTTGCTTGTCTGTCTGATGCTTCCATTGCTCTAGCTAACTGTAACATTTTTTCAAGAGTTAAGTCTGTCTCCCGAAGTGCCTTTCTCCTTAACTGACTAGAAGAACATTTCTCAATCAGCTGGTCTAAAATGGCATCCTCAGTGTCATGGAATTCACAGGTTTCTGCTAACTTCCTGAGTCTGGTGACAAAGGCATCTGTTGTTTCATGTGTGTCTTGCTTTATCTGTCTAAACAACACACGTTCATACCTTATGTTGGTCTTAGGGGTGAAGTGTTTTCTAGAGCTGTTTGTACCTCCTGGTAGGTCGTCAGTGGTGCTGGCAGTGTGCTGAATATTTCTTGCACCTCCGGGCCTGCTACATGCAAGAGTAGTGCACGCCTTTGCCCTTCATTGGTGACTCCTGTAGCATCCAGGTAGAACTGGAACCGTGTCTTCCACTTCTTCCATCGGGGAGCCACTGATGCTGGGTCCTCTACCAAAGAGAAGGCTGGGGGCTGGTCCACGTCCAAGGGCATCGTGCTTGTCCTCGTCCAGGGCTGTCCGTAGTGGGACGTCCACTCGTCGCCAGGTTTTGTTGTGTTTGTAGTCTACCAGCACTTAATTACTCTTGACAGCACTATAACGTACCTGTAATATGTGACAACTGGTTATATCCCATCCTCGTCGACGTGTCCGTGGTGTCGGTCTTGAGGGGGATGGATAGGCGTGGAGGCACACAGTATTTATTGAGTAAGCTCTACATTACACCCTGAATCTCAGCGCCTTGTGTCCTCGTTTGTGTGTGTGTGTGTGGAATCCTCTAGGGGCTATATGTAGCTGAAACTTACATATGGTATACAATCCTAGTATATAAACATACAAAAGTATAAAGGTATCAAAACTTATATAAAGGGATTTGGATTCCTTGTTACTACATAGTTTTGTCTGGGCGCTTACAAAGAAAACTTAACATTAATGCATAACTTATAAATACTTAATACTATGCTTAATCTACGTACATATCAAATCACATTAGATTATATGACATTTTTGATATATATATATATATATATATATATATATATATATATATATATATATATATATATATATATATATATATATATATATATATAAAATGAAAATAACATATTCACTGGGTCTCAGTGGAGCCCACCCCACCTCATTGTTGCCAGGACAGTTTGTTTAGAAATTACGAGGCTGGTAATCAGGGCCAGGTGTTGTCCTGCTTTTCTTCTTTGACTTCTTTACTGCTTTCCGTGGCGTATATGCTGTGAACTCTTTGACACCCTCCTGGGAGGGTGGCTGATGCGTATCGTCACGTTTCTTCCACCTTTTCAATATATTCTGGCGGCCTGCTTCACTTTTCGACTTTCTTTTTGCACTCGTACGTGGCATTGTCACTTACTATAGTCGGTACGACAAAACAAGCGCACAAAAGTCATCACCATGGAAGAGAGAATGACGTGACCAGAGTACGTGCACCTGTAGCAGTCACCGCTCAAATTCCGTGTTCCTTCCCCTCAGTGACAAGAAAATGGGGTGCTGCAAAGAAAGACTTAAGATTCTGTGCTTTCATGTTTAATGTTCATCGTCGATCCTTTACTGCCTCTGTCTTGTAGCGTCTTCGGTGGTTTAACTTTCCTTGTACTCGTTTACCTTTGACTGTCCGTCATGTCCTTGTGTTGTCCACCGTTACACATTGTTCCACACATACACCAATACTTAAATGTTAACCTACACAAACAACATTCACACAAACGCTTACACAAACAAACACCTATTCTATGTGCTGTCCTTGTCCTAATGACCTTTGTGATTTTTGTCCGATGAAGTAACCCTGGCGGATATGATTTTCTCTATCCGTGAACCGATTAGCACTTAGAACACTCGCTACCACCAACAATTGGTGACCCCGCAGTGTTGCTATGGTTCAAGGTGGCTTATAGCCGGTGCCGTTTTAAGGGCACGCTCTCATAGAGTGGAGGACCTGGGCAGGGTAACTTGTCCATTCGTCCGCCCTCTCCTGGGGCAAAAATCCTCACCTCCATTCGGGGTTCGTGGGGCTGAGCACTCAGGTCGGGAGAAATATTACGCCGTAGGCGTAGTTGCCACCTTCAGGGTTCTCCCTCGCCCTCCCCCAGGCGCCTTCTGCGCCTTCCCCAGGCACCCTTTGTGTCCTCCTCCAGACGCCTCTGCGTCTCCCACAGGCACCCTCTGTGCGCCTCTTCCAGGCACCCTCTGTGCGCCTCTTCCAGGCACCCTCTGTGCGCCTCCTCCAGGCATCTTCAGCGCCCTTCAGGCATCTTTTGTGCCCCATGGTGCTTCTCCCGGCGCTCATCCACCCACCCCCACCCCTTCCCCTTCCTGCCTTTCCGCTGGTCCGGCGACTGAGACACGCACACCGTGTGACACACTACACAGACTCAGTGAACACAGTGCGACACAATACTGAGACACACAGTGCCACACACGCAGTGTACACGCCACACAGACTCAGTGTACATGCCACAGACTCAGTGTACACGCCACACACAGACTCAGTGTATACGCCGCCACACACCACACAGACTCAGAGAGACACGCAAACACAGTGTGACACCCCACTGGGATTACTAGCTGCCCCCTGGATTAACCACCGCCTCCTGGATCTACCACCGCCCTCTTGGATTACCTTACTCTCCTGTCGATCCTCATATAGTGCAGTGTGTCCAGCAACAGTTCAGTGCAGCACGTCCCCAGCAACGGTTAATGTCAGTGTTACCTACTAAGCGTATAGTGTTGTGTTACAGTGCTTTCTTGAACACTGGTTCACTCCCCGAGCCACAGAGGCCCCTGGCACGTGCCAGCGCCTATAGTACACGCAGTTTGTTCTACTCTCACGGACTGCCGCGGCTCCTGGCATATGCTTACGCCTCTCACTCATCAACCGGCTGTGGCCCCCGGCACGCTGGCATCTAGAGCCTTACCACGCAGTCGTTCGACGCCCTCACGGACTGCCGAGGCCCCCTGGCACGCTGGCAATTGGCGCCTTTAACACACGCAGTCGTTCTACTCTCACCGACTGCCGAGGCCCCTGCTGGCAGCTTGCGCCTTCACACGCAGTACCCTCGACGCACTCTCTGACTGCCGTGGCCCCCGGCGCGTTTACGCCAGTGCCTTTCGCCCATCTCCACGCCGCTCGACTTCACCATACCTGACGACGACATGCAACTCTTCCTCTACTACGGCGGTGTCCTTCAGAGCACCACTCTTCTGCTCAGGACCCGTCTACGTGGTTCGCGATTCGGGAGTGCGGATTCAAGCCTTCCAGGATATATTAAACAGCCAACCACTCAACTCACCGCAGCCCACCTTACGCAGCCCACCTCACGCAGCCCACCTCACGCTGCTCAACTCCTCGCTGCTCAACTTGCTGCTCAACCCCTCGCTGCTCAACCCCTCGCTGCTCAACCCCTCGCTGCTCAACCCCTTGCTGCTCAACTCATCGCTGTTCAACACTCCAGCTCGACTCACCGTAGCTGTTGTCACTGCACTACTCACTCCAGCTCGACTCACCGTAGCTGTTGTCACTGCACTGCTCACTCCAGCTCGACTCACCGTAGCTGTTGTCACTGCACTATTCACTCCAGCTCGACTCACTGTAGCTGTTGTCACTACACTACTCACTCCAGCTCGACTCACTGTAGCTGTTGTCACTGCATTACTCACTCCAGCTCGACTCACCGTAGCTGTTGTCACTGCACTACTCACTCCAGCTCGACTCACCGTAGCTGTTGTCACTGCATTACTCACTCCAGCTCGACTCACCGCAGCTGTTGTCACTGCACTACTCACTCCAGCTCGACTCACCGTAGCTGTTGTCATCGCATTACTCACTCCAGCTCGACTCACCGTAGCTGTTGTCACTGCATTACTCACTCCAGCTCGACTCACCGTAGCTGTTGTCACTGCATTACTCACTCCAGCTCGACTCACCGTAGCTGTCGTCACCGCATTACTCACTCCAGCTCGACTCACCGTAGCTGTTGTCACCGCATTACTCACTCCAGCTCGACTCACCGTAGCTGTTGTCACTGCATTACTCACTCCAGCTCGACTCACCGTAGCTGTTGTCATCGCATTACTCACTCCAGCTCGACTCACCGTAGCTGTTGTCACCGCATTACTCACTCCAGCTCGACTCACCGTAGCTGTTGTCATCGCATTACTCACTCCAGCTCGACTCACCGTAGCTGTTGTCACTGCATTACTCACTCCAGCTCGACTCACCGTAGCTGTTGTCACTGCATTACTCACTCCAGCTCGACTCACCGTAGCTGTTGTCACCGCATTACTCACTCCAGCTCGACTCACCGTAGCTGTTGTCACCGCATTACTCACTCCAGCTCGACTCACCGTAGCTGTTGTCACCACATTACTCACTCCAGCTCGACTCACCGTAGCTGTGTCACCGCATTACTCACTCCAGCTCGACTCACTGTAGCTGTTGTCACTGCACTACTCACTCCAGCTCGACTCACCGTAGCTGTTGTCACCGCATTACTCACTCCAGCTCGACTCACCGTAGCTGTTGCCACCGCAACTCACTCCAGCTCGACTCAACGTAGCTGTTGTCACCGCATTACTCACTCCAGCTCGACTCACCGTAGCTGTTGTCACTGCACTACTCACTCCAGCTCGACTCACCGTAGCTGTTGTCACCGCATTACTCACACCAGCTCGACTCACTGTAGCTGTTGTCACTGCACTATTCATCCCAGCTCGACTCACCGGAGCTGAACTACTCAGCGCAACTTACCGCGCACCTCAACACAACTCTACTCAGCGCAACTCATCGCACAACGCTACGCAGCGCAACGCATCACCGTCTGCCACAGCCCCCCAGCACTAGGGAAGATTTCGTTCCTCCTTCCTCGTCACTGGGGGGGGGGGGGGTAATAATCTGTAGCAGTCACCGCTCAAATTCCGTGTTCCTTCCCCTCAGTGACAAGAAAATGGGGTGCTGCAAAGAAAGACTTAAGATTCTGTGTTTTCATGTTTAATGATCATCGTCGATCCTTTACTGCCTCTGTCTTGTAGCGTCTTCAATGTTTAACTTTCCTTGTACTCGTTTACATTTGACTGTCCGTTATGTCCTTGTGTTGTCCACCGTTACACATTGTTCCACACATACACCAACACTTAAATGTTAACCTACACAAACAACATTCACACAAACGCTTACACAAACAAACACCTATTCTATGTGCTGTCCTTGTCCTAATGACCTTTGTGATTTTTGTCCAATAAAGTAACCCTGGCGGATATGATTTTCTCTGTCCGTGAACCGATTAGCACTTAGAACACTCGCTACCGCCAACACACCCACTTCCGTCTTATTTCACGCACTGAGCCCAAGGCCACGCCACCGGGCACTCCTCACCAGACAGACCCAAAGTATCGTACACCGCTATCAGTCAGAAAAATTCCGAAAAAAGCAGAAAAAAAGAAATACAAGGAAAACAAAGCGTAGTGGATAAAGGGGGGTGTCCGCAGCGAAGGCATTTAAATGTCCAGCCATTTAAATCCGCTTTACGCGGCGTTATGCGCCTGGCAACTAGTCATCCCGGTTGGGTGAAGAGTGACGACGCCATACACGAAGTTTGAAAATTTCGATAATTTTCACCCAAATTGCCGAAATTCCACCTTAGCAGACCTTGCTATAATTCTTGAATGGGACAGAAGGAACTTAGTAATTTTTCAATGTCTCAAAAACTCAGTTTCTCTACCTGTCAACTGGACACAATCTTTCAATCTCCCATTCTCTATTCTTCGAGAACACTCAACTGTCCCCTTTTAAATTTAACATTCTTAGCCTATACTTTACTAAAACATTTAACTGGAAACTTCATATCTCATACTGAATCATCTTCCTGAAGGTTAGACGTCCTGTATTGTCTTCACCAGTTATTTTCCACCTCAGAGATGTTCATATACAAGGCCTTGTCCGCCCTCGTATGGAATATGTATCTTCAAACATTCTTGGCTTATCCTTTATTCAAAATCTTAGCTAGAAACTTCATATCTCATCTCTTAGAAAATCAGCTTCCTCGAGGTTAGGTATCCGGTATCGTCTCCACCAGTTCTTTTCCCCTTCACAGATGCTGTTCAAATACAAGGGCCTTGTCCACCCTCTCATATAATATGCATCTTATTATTTTTTTTCATAGAGAGTAGATTGAAAGACTTTGTCTCATCATCTACCTTCCTCTAACTGACAATCTTCCACCTCTTAAATTATGCCGGAATGTTGCCTCTCTTTTTATCTTTCATCGATATTTTCATGCTGATTGCTCTGAACTTACTAAATCCACTTCTCCCGTGGCCCTGCTGCACGAGACTTCACATTCTTGCTCATCCCATAATGATATAAAGGAAGTTGCAGGGCACTAGAGAAAAAATAATGAGATATAATGCAGCATGCGGGAGACTAAAGGAAGTATAATGAGACAATGAAGGATATGGAAGCAAGGAGATAACGGAGGATGCGGGAGATTAAAGGAAGAATACTGAGATAAAGAAGGTTCCAGGTGACTAGAAGAAAAATACTGTGATAAACGAGGATTCGGGAGACTAAGGAAAGATGAGTTAAAGAAGGATGCAGCAAGCTGAAAAAGATGGAACAAAACAGGGTGCAGGAGGCAGAAGGAAAAATACTTGTATAAAGAACGTAGTCTAGTGGCAGTTCAGTGAACCCGGAAATGTTTTTTCCACCGAATTTTTAAAATGGAAATGTGATCTTTGGTCAAAATCGCAGGGATATTAACAAGTAAATGTTGGGCAACTCGTGTAATTAATATAATTATCATGTTAATTACAGCGGGAAGGAAATCTGTCTATTATTCCGCGGCAGCTGAGGACTTTTCGGGCACGAAGAGACGTCCTTGATGAACTTCCGGACCCGGAATTGATCAAGAGGTACCGCCTGGACCGTGCAGGGATACTCTTCGTGACCGATTTGGTGCGTGAGGCCTTGACTGTTCCTACAAACAGGAACCAAGCCCTCTCCCCTGAGATGAAGGTCCTCATAACACTGAGGTATCTTGCTACGGGCAAAATGCAGTAGTGTAGCAGCGACGACTTGGGGCCTTCACAACAGACCGTCAGCAGGGTCACCCGGGAGAGTGTGTACGCCCTTGCGGCAGCTGTTCTTGGTGCTGCTGCTGGTGATGTGGCTGGGGGTGAGGCTGTGGTCCCTCCTGCTGCTGCTCCTGGTGTAGCTGCTGCTGCTGGTGTAGCTGCTGCTGCTGGTGTAGCTGCTGCTGCTGCTGCTGTTGCTGCTGACCTCGCTGGCTGCTGAGGGGCTCTAGAGGTCGTGGCTGGCTGTCCATGGCTGCTGACTGCTAGCTTGAAGCTCGCGGGAATGTTTGCTTACATGTTTGAGGGGCTACGTCCTTAATTTTATCATTATTCCATGTGATGTTGGTCTTTGCATCGTCAACAATACCCGAAAATACTTTTCTTTATTTTATACATATTTCCAATACGTCAATATGCTTTTAACATCAAAATTATACCAAATTCCAACATTTTATTTTGAGTTGGTATCCCTTTCTTAGGTGCAGCTCAGGGGTTGGCAACGATGTACTAATACTCGCTTATGTCGAGCTGGTTATGTTGAGGGGGTGAGACATAACCCCCCTCCTTATGTCTCGTCATTGTTAATACTCGGGTATGTTTCAGTTTACGTCTCACATAAATTTCTTTATAAGTACGGGCCCTGGGACGTGTTCTACACTCGCCCCTTCAACAAGGAGCCGATGCGCTGCTACAGGTGTCAGCAGTACGGGCACCACCAATCCCGCTGCAACCGCCCAGCCGTGTGCGGCATGTGCTCCGGGCCGCACATGAGCGTGGCCTATTTGGCCAAATACAAGGCCGGGGAGGCTGTCCCAGCACGGTGCCCAAACTGCAAGCAGCAGCACCATGCCTGGAGTCGCCGCTGCCCCTCACGGCTGACCCGGGTGGACGTAGGCGTCAAGCGGCAGGAGGAGTGGCGGGCGGCTCACAATCCCTATCGCCCCGCTTGGACCAGGAGATCACGATCACGGTCGAGGTCGCATCAGCCATCCCCGCCTCCTGCACGGGCAACACTCACCTCACACGAGCACTTCCCCAGCCTTCCGCCACCGAGGGCCTCTCGGGCCGCCACCACCGCCTCCAACTCCACGCCCGTCCTGCCACCTCCCCCTGCAGCGACCACCTCAACACCTGTCCCGCCTCACTGCCTAGCCTCCACCTCGGGCGCCTCCCCGCGGCAGGAGCAACCAGCTCCAACACTGCCTCCACATCCTTTGCCCCAGCGCGGGCGTCGGCAGAGGAACCGCAGGCCGCGGCATCCCCCGAGCGCGCAGACTGCGCCACTTGCCACACCACCCGACTGCGTCCTGGTGACGAGGGCCGCGCTCGAGGGGATGCTGGCGAGCTTTGCCCTTGCCCTGACGGGCCTCCTCCAGCTCACACCAGACGAGGCAGCTCTGCGGGTTATTGCAAAGGCGACGGTGGAGGAGCACATCCCCGCCATCGCAGGCCCAACGGCGACACCCGCTCCTCCTCCAGAGTCTCAGACCCCCGCACCCCCCCCTGCCGAAACCCAAACACCTACGCCCCTCCCCGCCATCGCATGCCCAGCCACGACACCCGCTCCTCCTCCAGAGCCTCAGAGCCCCGCCCCCCCCTTTGCCGAGACCCAAGCACCCAAGCCCCTCCCCCCCTCCGCGGAGGTGACGGAGATGGAGGCCGACGAGTACAACCAGCCTCCCCAGCCAGGCACACCACCAGCTAAGGCACCGGTGAAGGCGGTGCAGTGGAATATGGGACGCACCACAACCCGCTCCCACATCCCCGTGCGCACGGCGCCGACACGGTCCCGCCTCCCGCTGCCCGAGCGCAAGGCGCTGCCGAAGCGCCGAGGCCCGGTCCCCACGCAGACGCCGGCCCCCGTAACCACCCCAGGGACATCACTGGGGTCCAGACACTGAGGGTCCTGCAGTGGAACGTGTGTGGCGTGCGCGGCAAGGTCAACCTCCTGCGAGCGGCGAGCGGCACCGACGGCCTTGATGTCATCTTCCTTCAGGAGACTCTCCTTCAGGAAGGCCAGTTGGTGCCGTTCAAGGGCTTCAAGGCCTTCTACCTCCCTGCCGTTGCCGGAGCAGCGCGTGGGTGTGGCATCTTGGTCAGGGATGCACTTCCATGCACCCGAGTGCTTCACCCCGCGCTATGCGGTGACGGCGTGGAGGTACTGGCGGTTAAGGTGGCCTTGCCGAGCACGACTATCACGTTTTACTGCGTGTACAGCAATCCAGCTGCTGTAGCGGACTTCACTGAGCTCCTCTCCCTCGCCAACGATGAGCCCACCTTCATAGGGGGCGACTTCAACGCCCACCATGAGAGGTGGGGGAGTAGGAGGAGAAACCGCGCTGGGCGGCACCTCGCATCAGCGTTGGAGGAGGTGCCTCGGGTCGCCCTCCTGAACACGGGGGAGCCAACGCACGTCAGGGGAGGGGTTCTCGACCTATCCATGGTCACGCGGCCGCTTGACGTCGGGGCGACGTGGGCCATACACCACTCTCTTGCGAGCGACCACCTCGCAACCCTCGTCGACCTTCCGGTTCCACCGCCACTGCTACCTCCCAGACCGGTGCGCTGGAACCTCGGCCGGGCGGACTGGGCGAGATTTAGTGTGGCCGTTGACCGCCACCTCGCCGAAACCATCCGGCCTGACGACCTAGAGGTCGCGGAGATGCGCCTGATTGACGCTTTCCGGCGGGCGGCAGACGGGGCGATACCCCGGTCGCAACCAGCGGCGCCTGGCCGTAAAGACCGGTGGTACTACTGCCCCGAGGTACGCGAGGCCAACCACCGCGTCAATCAGGCCCGAAAACTCAACCGCCGGGTCAACACAGAGGCGACGAGAGACCTATTAAGGGCTGCCATTCGACTGGCTAGGGCGACTGCGGCCAGAATGCAGGAGGAGCACTGGCTGAAGTGGTGCGGCTCACTCGACGCCAGTGTGTCCACGGCCGTGCTCTGGCGCAAGCTAAGAGCCGTGGCCGAGGGGGCGGTCGCCCGGCCGGCGCTGCACCCGCAGCCGCAGGAAGAGGCAGAACGGCTTATCGATACATTTGTGTCCCGTGCTGCCTCTGAGAGGCTTCCCTCCACCACCAGGGAACTGCAGAGGGCGGCGTACCCGGCAAGGATGCGAGCCTTCAGGGAGGCTTGTTTAGAGGGGCATGCCACCGACGCCCCCATACATCTCCACGAGCTGCAAAAGGCCATCCCTGTCAAGGACACGGCCCCGGGGGACGACAGAATACCTTATGCCTTCCTTCGGCACGCTGGGCCTGGCATGCTCGATGAAATATTAGCCTTGTACAACGCCTCCTATGTACGCGGAGCTGTCCCTGCAGCCTGGAAGACTGCCACCATCGTCCCCATCCCCAAGAGCAGTGACGGAGGTGAGTTCCGCCCCATCTCACTCCTGAGCTGCGTGGGGAAGACGTTAGAGAGGATACTCCTTTCTCACCTTCGGTGGGCGATGGGCCCCCTTCACCACCACCTGTTTGCCTTCCGCCGAGGCACGGGCACCAGAGATTGCGTGTCCACCCTCCTCTCTGGTGTCTTGGGTAGGCAGGCTGTGGTGGTGTTCCTCGACCTGGAGAAGGCGTTCGAGCTGGCCTCGGCGCCTGCAGTGCTGTCCATCCTCGCCGAGAAGGGCGTTCGGGGCCGCCTGCTGGCATGGATCGGCCAGTATCTCCAGGATCGTAGGGCGGCAGTGCAGTTTCAGGGCTGCAGCTCCACGACTAAGGCGTTTGAAAATGGCACGCCTCAGGGTGGGGTCCTGAGCCCGGTGCTTTTTAACACGCTAGTAGAAAAATTGGCAAGCATGCCCCATAGCAGATTCACACGCGTCCTCTCTTACGCGGACGACGTGGCCATAGTGGTTTCCGGGCCGAACCACGTGGCCAGCGCTCGTCTCCTCCTCCGCCGCCTCTCACAGACCTACGCGTCGCTTGGCCTTGTGATCAACAAGCTAAAAACGAGGGCCATGGCCATCAACCACCGTCTCCTCCCTGAGGCCTTCGAGCTTGACGGCACACCGATCCCATGGGTGCACGCCTACAAATATCTCGGCGTCACCCTTGATTCCCGGCTCACCTTCGCCCCCTACGTAAACCACCTTCGCCGCACCGTTGTGACCCGCACTAACATCATGCGGGCCCTGGCGAGGACTGCGGGAGGTGCCAGTGACCGAGTCCTGCGCCTGTTCTATCTCCAGGCGGTGAGGGCCTGCGTAGATTACGGGACCCCATGCCTCATGACGGTGTCCCCTGCTGTACTCCGGCCTCTGGAGACTGCCCAGAATGCGGCAATCCGCACCATCATCGGGGCCCCACGGTGGACGAAATGCATTTGCATGAGGGCGGAGGTACGGCTTAGCCCCGTCGCCGTGAGGGTAACGCAGCTTGCCGTCGGCCACCTGGCGACACTGCTGCGCCGCAGGGGATCGGAGCCGCTGAGGGCCTCGGTGGAGCAGGCCCTCCATCAGGCCACTCTCCTTTTCAATAGGAAAACGTGGGCGGCGGTGGCAGCGGCGAACCTCAGGACAACTCGCCTCTCCCGGTGCTTCCTGCTGGACCAAGACCTGCCCCACCCTGGCTACACCACACCTACCCCGTGGGCACCGGCCACCTTCACGGCCACCATCAGAACGCTGCCGACGAGGAAGGCCCTGCTCACACCGCAGAGGCTAGCGCGGGAGGCCAGGAGCAGAGAGACGGGGGCGGCCCGGCCCGGTGCAGTCGCCTACTACACGGACGGCTCCGTCGATCACCACACTGGGGCTGTTGGGGCTGCTTTCTGCACGGCGGGCCACACAGACGTGTTCCGACTGACCGACGGCTCCTCCTACACCCAGGCAGAGCTGGTGGCTCTCAGCAGGGCACTGGGACATGCGATGACAGGCTCACGGAGTAGAGGGTAAAGTACAGGCTCACGGAGTAGAGGATAAAGTACAGGCTCACGGAGTAGAGGGTAAAACAGGCTCACGGAGTAGAGGGTAAAGACAGGCTCACGGAGTAGAGGGTAAAGACAGGCTCACGGAGTAGAGGGTAAAGTACAGGCTCACGGAGTAGAGGGTAAAGTACAGGCTCACGGAGTAGAGGGTAAAGTGACAGGCTCACGGAGTAGAGGGTAAAGTTTTGAGCTGGGTCAAGGCGTGGCTTAGCAATAGGAAGCAAAGAGTGCAAATCAATGGTAAAAGATCTGACTGGGGATGTGTTACGAGTGGGGTCCCACAAGGTTCGGTATTAGGTCCACTTTTGTTTATTATTTATATCAATGACTTAGATACAGGAATTAGTAATGATGTTAGTAAATTTGCAGATGATACCAAGATCGGTAGAGTAATTGAGTCAGATCAGGACGCTAGTATTCTCCAAGGTGAACTCAACAGATTGTATGACTGGGCGGATAAATGGCAGATTTTTTTTTTTTTTTTTTTTTTTTTTCGTCGTTGCCTGTTGCGCCGGTAGGCATCTTCCTGGTGGGGCCTGATGGTCGGCCCAAGGCTTCTCCCAGGTGGGGCCTGATGGTCGGCCCAGCCCGTTCTGGCGCAGGCGAGTGTTTATAGTGGCGCCATCTTGCATTGGCTCATGCTGCCCCCCGGAACTCGTTCTTGATTCGCTTGGACGGCTTCCTCTAGAGTCCGGGTTGATGGGTGGTCTTCAGGACAGCATGTGGGTAGTTTTAAGCCACTCGGCGGTGACTGAAAAATCCGAGTGGTAGCGTGGGGATTCGAACCCGCGTCGTCCATCACGCGGTGAATGTGAGCCCAGTACGCTACCATTTCGGCCACCGCCTGCCCACCAGATGGATTTCAATGTAAGGAAGTGCAGTATTCTGAGTGTAGGTAGGAACAACCCCTCACATAACTATTGCTTAAATGACACTCATAAGCAGGTCTGGGTGCGAGAGGGATTTAGGGGTCTTAGTGAGCTCTGATCTCCGTCCAAGGGCACAATGCATTCAAGCTAGAAATCGAGCTAATAGGGTACTGGGATTTATTTCAAGGAGCGTAAGCAACAGAAGCCCCGAAGTCTTCCTCAAACTATATTTAGCATTAGTTAGACCTCATCTTGACTATGCGGTTCAGTTCTGGTCACCTTACTATAGAATGGATATCAAAATGTTAGAATCGGTGCAGAGGAGGATGACTAAGATGATTCAGGGGTTGAGAAACTTGCCATACGAGGAAAGACTCAAACAGTTAAACTTGCATTCTCTAGAAAGGCGAAGGGTGCGTGGAGACATGATCGAGGTTTATAAATGGATGAAGGGCTTTAATAACGGAGACATTCATAAGGTTTTGTTGGTAAGAGAACCGGGTAGGACACGAAGTAATGGGTTTAAACTGGATAAATTCAGATTCAACAGGGACGTAGGCAAAAATTGGTTTACTAACAGGGTGGTGGATGAGTGGAATAGGCTTAGCAGTCATGTGGTGAGTGCCAATACAATTGTCACATTCAAAAATAGACTAGATAAATTCATGGACAGCGATATTAGGTGGGGTTAGATACACGGGAGCTTAGGGTCAAAAGAGTTGCCTCGTATAGGCCTACCGGCCTCTTGTAGACTCCTGCGTTCTTATGTTCTTATGTTCTTATGATTGAGGGGGGCAGGGGCCCGGTCCTGGTACACTGCGACTCGGTGCCGGCCATTCGATCGCTGTACCAGGATCCGTTGGACGACAACGTCTCCCTCCTCACGGGCATCCACGCACAGCTGCAGGAGCTGGGGAGGGCCGGCCGTCATGTCCATTTTAACTGGTTGCCCAGCCATGCAGGCGTGGTGGGCAACGACGCTGCTGATCGTGCTGCCGGCGAGGCTACACTGCTTCCCACTGTAACATGCCTCGTACCGCCGAGTATGTCTCAGCTCAAGCGCGGCATGGCGGCCCATGCTGCAGCGTGTGTCGTAAGGGACCTTGAAAGGGCCCTGGCGGGCGGCTCACCGTCTGCCCATTGGTATGCCTCGGCGACGGGCTCCGGCAGCCGCCCTGTCCCATTAGGCACCCCCAGGCGAGTGGCTTCCAACCTCCACCGCCTGCGCCTCGGGTACAGGTGTGCCTCACTCCTGGACCTAGAGGACCCGGCCCCGGTGGAGTGCCCTCACTGCGAGGAGGAGGTCGTCCAGCCGCTCCTCCACTACCTCCTCGAGTGTGGGGGCACACGACATCTCCTCCACAACCCGGACGGCCTGCCGGCACCAGAGCTCATCATGGCCCTAAGCGACGAGGCTCTGGTGCATCTTATCAACACGTGTGAACCACCGAGATAAACCTCCTGAAAAAACCTTCGCCAGTTCAGCTCACGGGCCGTCCATCGTGACAAGGGCCCGTTTCCCCCCAAGGGAAGAAAAATAAAGAAGAAGAAGAAGCTGGCAACCACCTTAGACCCTCTCTCTCGCTCGCTCTGGTAAATTATCTCTCTCTCTCTCTTCTCTCTCTCTCTCTCTCTCTCTCTCTCTCTCTCTCTCTCTTTGTGTGTGTGTGTGTGTGTGTGTGTGTGTGTGTGTGTGTGTGTGTGTGTGTGTGTTTGGGTGGGTGTGGGTGTGTAATAATAAAGGTAAAAGGAAAAGGAATAATTAACAATATTTTGCATATCTGTAGTACTACTTTGTAGTTTCATATATTATGCATGTAGCATCTTAGCCAGAGATTAATAGAACATTTATTACATACTGGAGTTCTTGGTAGTTTTCCAGTAAATCCCGTATATTTTATAGATTTATTAGTGCAGGATATAAAAGGCATAAATGTGCCTTGGAAGTATTTTATTTGCTCTTGTACTTTTCTTCAGTATGTACAAACATTACACAAGCTATTACATAATATATACCTATATTTATGTATCTATCTATCCATCTATCTGTATTCATTCATTTATCCATCTATATATCTATCTATATGTAGCAAGGCCCTACCACACTTGCCCCATCCACCTGAGGGATGATCTTTAGCCAAGGTCAGCATCCATCCACCTGACTGATAACCACTCCTAGCTAATTAAGTCACACCCCAGCGCAAATGTGGACAGAATTACTCACGAATTGGCTCCTAAATTGAGGTAGGAGACCTGCCCACCCGCCCACCAGCCCACCCTCTCCGCCACACACACATACACAGGTATACACACACATAAATACAAACAAGTATGCACACACACAAGTATACCAACACACACACACACCCACCCACACACACAAATACTATATCAACACACACACACACACACACACACACAAGTACTATACACACACACACACACACACACACACACACACACACACACACACACACACACACAGACACAAGTACTATACACACACACACAGACACAAGTACTATACAGACACACACACACACACACACAAGTACTATACACACACACACACACACACACACACACACACACACACACACACAAGTATACCGGGGCACAGAGAGAGAGAGAGAGAGAGAGAGAGAGAGAGAGAGAGAGAGAGAGAGAGAGAGGCCAGGTCCCTTCACTTGTTGCGGTGTGAATGTGACTGGAGGGGTTGCCTGCTCGGTCAACTTTTTTTTATACCCTGTGCTACGTCACTTGGTCAGAGGGAGGAGCCTCGAGAGGATGCGCGGAATGAGACGAGTTTTGAGCCGACCGTGAGTTGGCCTCCCTTTCTTTAGATCTTGGTCGCAGTAAGTCATACGTACTCACGTTAGTCTCCGCGGAGACCCCACAAGACCGGCGCAAAGTCATTATTATCCTTCACACTGAAGGCCTAGCTCAGTTATCGCCAAATAGCACGGCGGATTGATGTTTCCATCTCTACCATATCACTATGGGCCAGCAGATATGTGGAAACAGGCTCCACTAGTGACATGCCTCGAAGCCTCGAAGCAGACTTAAGACTAATATCGGCGCAGGCGGTGTATACTCATTATTAAATAAACACCTCCATCCTCATATATGTTATACCTAATCAGTCTATCGCAGTATGTGGCTTACGAATTAATTTTGGCAGATATTTTAATTTTACATACTTTTACTGGCAGTTTTTTTTTTTTTTTTTTTTTTTTTTTACGTTGATTGCCTATTGCGCCGGTAGGCATCTTCCCGGTGTGGCCTGATGGTCGGCCCAAGGCTTCTTCCAGGTGGGGCCTGATGGTCGGCCCAAGGCTTCTTCCAGGTGGGGCCTGATGGTCGGCCCAGCCCGTTCTGGCGCAGGCGAGTGTTTATAGTGACGCCATCTTGCATTGGCTCATGCTGCCCCCTGGAACTCGTTGTTGATTCGCTTGGACGGCTTCCTCTAGAGTCCGGGTTGATGGGTGGTCTTCAGGACAGCATGTGGGTAGTTTTAAGCCACTCGGCGGTGACTGAAAAATCCGAGTGGTAGCGTGGGGATTCGAACCCGCGTCGTCCATCACGCGGTGAATGTGGGCCCAGTACGCTACCACCTACGCCACCGCCTACGTTTACTCAAACTACCACCTGGAATTGTCATTCCCTCATTTGATTAGGAATGACGTCAGTCACAGGATTTAAACTGACTGATAGTCCTCAAGCGGAATGGGTTACAAAATTATTTTATTCACTCGGTGGTACTAAATTAGCACCAGAATGACGTAAATCTACAGACGAAAAAAACACCCTTGGGACGAGGAATTATCGCCGCAACCATTGCTTATACTACGGTTAATTAACATATGGCTAGGCGGTGTCTGAGTGGTTAGCGTGCGGGCCCCGCATTCATCGCGTGATGGACGACGCTGGTTCGAATCCGATGCTACCACCTCGGATTTTTTTAGTCACCACCGAGTGGCTTAAGACTACCCACATGCTGTCCTGAAGACCACCCATCAACCCGGACTCTAGAGGAAACCGTCCAAGTGAATCAAGAACGATCTCCCGGGGGCAGCATGAGCCAAAAAAAGCCTCCTTGGTAGAAACAGGCACCAATAGTGACACCTCGAAGCCTCGAAGCAGACTTAATCAATACTTATCAAAGAAGACAAATATTTATGATGATGACAAGAGAGGAATGTAACTTCGTATCACTGACATAATTACAGCTTGCATGGCCTAGGATATCTATCAAGTGGCTGTCACTGTAATTAACCGTGTAATGTTCGCAGGGGTGCATACACAAATTATTAAATAAATACCTCTCTCATATATCGTATACTTAACCAAGCTCTCGCAGTATGTGGTTTACTATTAATTTTGGTAGACATTTTAATCTTATATACATTTACTGCCAAATATACTCAAACTACCACCTGAAATTTTCATTCCCTCACATGAATAGGACTGGGACGTCACCCACAGCATTTAAACTGACTTATAGTTCTGAAGCGGAATGTGTTACAAAATTATTTTATTCACTCGGTGGTTCTAAATAAGCACCAGAATGACGTAAATCTACAAACGAAAAAACACCCTTGTGACGAGGAATTATAGCGGCAACTAATGCTTATACTACGGTTACATAACATACATTAATTTCATCGAGATCAAGCGACAAATTAAGGCTTATCAGTGCCCATGTAATACTGAGCCATAGGCAACTCACTCCTTCACACAGAGCATAATATATACACTGGGCTACCACCCGTTCTACACAGGGAGAGGTGTATCAAAAATTTTCGTCCGTGTATCTCAGAATGCACGGCGCTTAAAGCGTTCGATAATTTTTTGTGGAAAGTGTACATAGTCCATCTATTCGTTATGCAAAAATTATCTTCAAAATATTCCATATCAGTTGAAATGTGCACCATATCTTAACGTCTAAATCCATGTTTTTTTAGCACTAGGAATTCACTGAGTATGCTTCTGAAGTCATTAACATATTGCAATATGCATAATATGCATACTTACGATGATAAGACAGGATGACTGTGATCTTTTTTATGCGAATAAAAGAACACACTGGCAGACGAAGATGTATTTATCCAACCAGTTTCGCTGGACACTGCCACCACCGTCAGTGATACCCCTGAAGATGGTGGCAGTGACCACTGAAACTGTTTGGTTAGTTAAATCTTCGTGTGCCAGTGTTTTTTTATTCGCATATTTAACATACGCTTAGGTAACCAGAATTCTCAACAGCTAGAACTGGCCAATGACATTTCATGCCTTTCGCATGCTGGTGGCAGTGCTACTGCACGATTTCCTGAAATATGGACCAAAAACAGATGAAGAAATCGCAAGATACATGGAGAAGGCAAGGGGATATCCAACTGGAAGGTTGTAGATGGATTGCTTCATCATACCCATGAAAATCGCACACCAGTTCGTGAGGACATTGCATGAGGGTGACTATCTCCTTGAGCAGCACTGTCTCGCTGAGATGAAGAAGTACTTCGCAACAGGGCATCATCATTATGCCAGATGGGTCACTTGGCACCTCCTTGAGAGGAGCAACTTTCCAGATTATGCCAAGGAGTTGCTGGAAGGGGGGCATATTTGTCGTCATTTAGACGACAATCCAGAAGTTCCTGCTGATCAGTTCGGCGAGCAAACTTATATCAATCAGCGGAAAGGTGCAGGCGGTCTGAATTTTTTTTTTTTTTATGAATGATGAGCAAGTAGCTATTTGGGTTAACGCATTCAGCATCTGTTCGCACCTGTCCATGGCCATAGATGAGATGTACTGTGCAGACCCTGAGGAGAAACGCAAGCAGTTGGCTGTACGGCACAAGGAAGAAAGTGAGAAGAGGCGAAACCTTGATGCAGAGGATGGAAAGGTGTACGATGAATTGAAGAAACACTCCCATCCCCTGGAAACAGATAATAACAGATTCAGTGCATTTGCACAGTATCATAAGTGGTGGCCCAACCAGGTGTCAGTGTACACGACCATCGAAGAGAAGATGAAGAAGGACTTTTCTGTAGCACTACCTGGTGGCTTCCACAAGAAAACTGAGAAGAAAGTGAAAACGATGCAACAAATGAAGAAGGCTATCAGTGTGAAGAGGAAACCGGTGTATGATATGGAATCCATATTCACTCGTCTCCTTGTAGTTGGTCAACAGCGGGCCACTGAAATGAAGGAGATCTTCAAGTATGAGTTCAGTGGAATTCCACCAGCACTAGTCGACGAATTTGGCTGCCTGAGGAAGGGAGACGAGTCTGTCTTGGTCAAGCGATTAGGATGCCCTTGTGAGAATGTCCCAGCTTCAAACGTTCTTGTTGATGCAAGTCAGCTGTTATTTTATGTTGTTTGGCAATTATCTGGTGGCACTGTGTCTGGCATTGCTGACACTATGATGGTGCTGCTTAAAAGTGACATGTATAGAACTGCTGAAAAGTTTGTGAACTTCGATCGCTAGTGTGGAGTAAGTGCAAAAGATCATGATCGCCAGAGAAGAACCGGTAAAGGTGCATCACAGTGCAACCTTTTGTTCAGTTCTCCTCCTCCTGGTCGTGACAGCATCATGAAAAGGAAAAGTGACAAGAGGCAGCGGAGTCAACTCCTATGTACCACTAACCTCGGCCAAAGAGTGATTTTTTTTTTTACAGCAAAGGAAACAGCTCAAGGGCAAAGAAAAGAAAACAACAATGAAAAAAAAAAGCCCGCGCAGAGCTAACAGTCTTGTCACCCACGATGAAGCGGACGTTATCCCCATCATCTATATGTTAAAGTCAGCTGTTGGAGGGGTTCACATCATCCGTCTGTTGTGTGACAAAAGTGATGTGTTTGTTTTGGCAGTGTACTGGATGTGGAAAGGAAATCTGTTGAACAAGTGCTATGTACAGATGGAAAAATGGGATGGCACTGTCTTTGACATCAGTGCTACAGTTGTGCAGCTTGGAATCAAATGTCAGGGTCTTCTCGGGATGCATGCGCTGTCTGGCTGTGACACAGTGTCATTTCCCGGTGGTAAAGGTAAGCTCTCTGCCCTAAAAGCGTTGCTCAATTATGACATCCGCGGTTTGGACGACGTTCTTGGTAAAGAAGGAGATTCATATGATGACATCAAGAGAATGCTCTGACATTTTTCTTGGTTCTCTTTGGTCAGAAAAAGGCCTCTACCCTGAATGGGTCGAGATACATCTTTAAGAGCAGACAGCAACCGCCATCTCTCAAAAAGTTACCCCCTACGGACTGTCATTTCTTCCTCCATGCACTCAGAGCGCATTTGCAATTGTAACTGTGAAAGCCTGCAGACAAAGATAACCCTCCACCTGCTGCGAATGATATATCGAGCTATGGCTGGGAATTCCCACAACGAGTAGCAATAATCCCGTGTATCAGATTGCGCAGCTTTTTAACATCATGAGCTGCAGCTGCAGTGCAGAGGGAAAGACTTGCAGGCAAAACATCTGCAGTTACAAGTCGGCTGGCTTGTCCTGCGCGGACTATTGTGTATGCGAAGCTGGAGAGGTTTGCTGTAATCCATTGACTATTCATGATGAAGACGTCTTTGAAGACGAGGAAGAAGATTCTAACGTGGGCGAGGCAGCAGGTTATGAAGAGATAGTCTTTTATTATGATTCCTGTTCATTTGAATTTTTCCTAAGATGATCAGTTTTATACAACAATGTGTGGCAAGTTCTAGTACATAACTTCTTAAGCTTTACAAGCTAAACACCCTCTTTCGAAAGGTATAGGCATTAGGCACATGATGACCCCCTCCAGCTGGCTATAGAGACGTACTGCTTTTAACGTACTGCTCATGGCAGAAGTTTTTCACCAGCAGCCCTTAAATTGACTACAGGACCCAAATTTAAGAAACGCTGTTGTAGTGTCGGTATGTACTATTGATAATATGTGAAAAGTAATAATATTTGAACTTTACTTGGAATATATAAAGGCAATTGTCATCGTATAAATGTATCTCAAGGATAGAGCAAAATAAGAATTTTCAAAATAAATATTTACATAATGCAATGAAATAGTGGTACGAAATACATTGGGAAAAGTTGGTGTATTTCTAAATAAATACATTTTTCTTACTTGTTTCAGTCATGAACATTTTCCAAATTAGTCGTACGCTAGTAATAACTTTATGCATAACATTTATAATGAATTTACCATATAAGGGTTGTAATTAGCTTTGTGAATCAAATTAAATGAATTTCTAGTGTTTAAAAACATGGGTTAAGACGTTAAGATATGGTGGATCTAGCAACTGATACTGAATTTTTTGATGATCAATAATTTTTGTATAATGAATAGATGGATTATGCATATAATTATTCACATACGCAAATAAGGAATATGCTAATGAATTTCAAACCATGGTCACTGAATTCCTCGGAGTCGAAAACATGCGTATAGACACCAACATCACACCTCTGAGTGTACTTTTTTGGAATAATAGGCAATTTCCTTTTCGAAGTAATTAACATAATTATGTTTATTACACGAGTTGCCCAACATTTACTCAATAGGGTTCCTGCGATTCCGAGTCTCCAAACACCAAAAATCACATTTCCATTAAGAAATTTCCGAGGAAACAGGGTTCACTAGGGTGGCTACTAGACTAATGATGCGCAAGACTGAAAGAAGAATAGAGAAGTAAAGGATATTGCAGGGCACTAAACGAGGAGGAATGATAGATATGAAGAAGACTAAAGGAAAAATAATAAAGGGAGATAGTAGGATAATAAGATAATGGACGTTGCGGTAGACTGAATAGAGATAAAACGAGTGTGTAAGAGACCTTCAGAGTCATGTGTTTCGGTTTACCTCTTACCTCAGTATTATGAAACTTAATAGAGGGGGACTATTCGTCACCCACGCAATCCTCGAGTGACCCTGGGGGAACCACAGGCCTGGCCAATGATCCCTTGACACTGTTATCTTTATGATTCTTGTTATTTTGACTGGTAGATTATTATTATTAGTAGTAGTAGTATTGCTGTTCTTATTCTTATTAACTTTCAGTCAAATTTCTAATATCATTATTATCATCATTATAATTACTATTATTATTTTCATTATTATTACTATTATTATTATTACTATTATTATTATTATTATTATTATTATTATTATTATTATTATTATTATTATTAGTAGTAGTAGTAGTAGTAGTAGTAGTAGTAGTAGTAGTACTAGTAGTAGTAATAATATAAGTAACAGTAGTAGTGGAGGTAGTAGTGGAAGTGGAGGTAGTAATAGTAGTAGTAGTAGTAGTAGTAGTAGTAGTAGTAGAAGTAGAAGTAATAGCAGTAGTCGAGGTAGTTGTAGAAGTGAAAGTACTAGTAGTAGCAGTAGTAGTAGTAATAGTAATAGTAGTAGCAGCATCAGTAGTAGTAGTAGTAGTAGTAGTAGTAGCGGTAGTAGTAGTAGTAGTAGAAGTAGTAGTAGTACATAGTAGTAGTATATTATATATTATATTACAAACTTTACTAAACATTTTATTTCTAAGCTAACAGAGCTTGTGGTTGATACGACTATCGACCACCGTCGCCTCAAAGTCCAGGTCAGCAATGCGGGTGGTTTTGGGTGCAGGTGACCTGGTTCCTCTCAGGCAGACCAAGGCTGACCTCAGGAGGGAGAAGGACAGCCTGCATCTCATCCAGGCGACCACACTGCTTCTTGGCTGTTGTTTCTTATCCGCCAGTGTTTCGGCGAGTCTTGCGTAGAAGCTTTGCGCCCTTGGTCCCATCCCTCCTGCCGTCGTGAATACTACCGGGGTGAAGGAGCCCTGGTCCACATTCTGTATTCTTTCTTCATATGCTCTGTTCTACTCTTGTTCGTTTCTTCTGTGGGCTGCATCAAGGGTCAGGTCTCTGTGGCAATGGGCCATGGGATCAAAGATCCTTATGTCAAAATATGCCCTTTGTTCACGAATCCAAAACCCTCTGGCGCTAACATCCACTCGTGCTTTGTTCGAAACATTAGCGGTGCGTCTGGCGAGGTGTTCGCCTTGCAGAGGGAGCAGCATGGGTTCCACAGTCACGTCGCGGCAGACTTCTTTCAGCATCTGAGCTGTTACGTCTCTTACTTCATCATGTCTCATGCAGACGAAACCTCCTCTCTTGCATTTCATGGCATGATTTTGGTTGAGGGGTGAGCCACAGTTACACATGTTTGGGAGCCCATCCACTGGCCAGTCATACCTGAGGGCAAGGGCATCAGTAAATTCTTTTTTGTTTAAGTTGAAGCCTTTTGCCCTGATAGGTAGTGTGGTTAGCCAGTTTGAAGCGCCCACTTCCTGTGCAATATCTGTCCTCCTTCTTGTGTCTTATGGGAGTTCTCTCATTAGGTCATTCAGAGTGTCTCTTTGTTTTCCTTCTCTGTTTATGGAGATTTCATTCCTTAGTGACCTAATATCTTGAGGGTTGTCTTCTCCCCTTTCATTTTGATTGGTAATATATCCGGTTAAGGAGGCTGTGATTCGGATTGAGTTCCCGAATTCAGACTCAGCCAGATTTTGCGGGTTGGTGATGTTGAGCCCACTCATTCTTGGCGGCAACTCCAGCAATCTTCTCTCCTGGTCACTGGGACATCTCCCATTTGATATCGCCGGTATGAAGGTGTTTCTGATAGCATCTTCCAGAGGTTTTAGTAACGGAGCAACATCAGGAACTGTCCTCATGAGGTAGTTCCATTTATGCTTGACACCGTACTTAAATGCTGCGTAGGCTGCCTGCGGTTCTGTTTTGGCGATCTCGCTCAGCCTCTGCAGTTCGGACTCCCAGCGCTTTACAGCTGCTTTCACATATTCGGTTCTGTATTCAGCTGTTCCAGTGGCTGCCCCGAGGTGTCTTTCTCCAGTCACTGACAGTTTCACGTTACTGCCCTGGAATGCTGTTTTGGCCCGATCGCATGCCTCTGGTTTTACAATCACCACAGACTTCGTGGCGTTGGGATGGTACCCTATTTCAGGGCCGTGTTCATTGACGAGGTCCCACCATTTCCTGAGGTCTGCAGACTTTCCTACCCCGGTGAGGTCATCCGCATACGCCACCTGTTTGACGTTGGTGTTTTCATGGCGGATGATGTCCTGCAGCTTCATCATTCCCAGGGCAAACATTGCCATGGCCACTGGGTCCCCCTGGGTGGTGCCCTCTGAGGATTGTATGGCCACCGGGTCTCCAAGTCGTTGGTCATTATGACTGCTGATGAACAGTCTGGCAGGTTCCTTGTATGTATTTTCAATATATTGGTAGTAGTAGTAAAAATAATAGTAGAAGTAATAGTAGTAGTGGTGGTAGAGGTGGAAGTGGAGGTACTACTAGTAGTAGTAGTAGTAGCAGTAGTAGTAGTAGTAGTAGTAGTAGTAGTAGTTGTTGTAGTATGAAGGGCGCAGAGCTTATACCCAAGATTCGCCGAAACACTGGCGGATAAGAAACAGCAGCCGAGAAGCAGTGTGGTCGCCTGGATGAGATGCAGGCTGTCCTCCTCCCTACTGAGATCAGCCTTGGTCTGCCTGAGAGGAACTAGGTCACCTGCACCCAAAACCACCCACATTGCCGACCTGGACTTTGAGGCGACGGTGGTTGATAGTCGTATGAACCACAAGCTCTGTTAGCTTAAGAATAATATGTTTAATAAGATTTGTAATACTAAATAAAGATGGTTGTCGGCCACAGTCATTGGCGGGGTGGGGCCAATGAATTGCTTTGTGAAAGGATAAAAAAAAGTAGTAGCAGTAGTAGTATTGGTACTAGGAGGAGGAGGAGGAGGAGGAGGCGGAAACATGGACGAGCAGGCAGCAGAAAGCCTACTGGCTCATTGCGAGGCTGCCTGCTTTCAGTGATTTAATAAATTCGTCAGCCACATGAGTGACCTGCAGAAAGGAAAAGGAGGAAAGGAAGAGAATGTGACGGAGGAGGAGGCGGTGGCTGAGTAGTCAGTGTGAGGGGCCGGCATCCAAAAAAACGCAGGTTCGAGCTCCGCCCACCGCTACAGACAAGCTGACAGTTTTTCAGTCATCTCCCAGTGGCCTAAGACAACCCGGTCCTTTAGATCATCAACTCGGACTCTAGACTCTTTCCTAAAAGAAGATTAACTCCAGGGTGCAGCATGTGGCAAGCAAGACGGCGCCACTATAAACACTTGCCTGCGCCATTACGGGCTAGGGGGGGACCACCAGACCCCTCTAAGAAAGTCTACCGGCGCCATAGGCAAAACGTTAAAAAAAAAGCAAAGATCTCCTATACTGTACGATGCTTCACTTGTGGTAAGAAGGGGAAAACCTGACATACAGCCGTTTGAAGGCACCACCGTCGACCGATTAAAATGAGATTGGTGCACCTTATCATTTAAAAGATATTTGAAATATAACAAAGCTCTTATAAATGATAAGATGCATCACTCCGAGGATTCCCATTATAATCGGTCAACGGTCCCTCCGCGAAGCGACTGTGTCAGATTTTTTTCTTCCTACTGCGAGTGATACATCTTACCATTTACAAGACCTTTGGTAGTAGTAGTAGTAAAGAAACACCGTTTCTAGGTGAGGGGTGGGGTGAGGTCATGGCAGGGCAACATCAATGTCCAGCCTTGCCATGTCTCCAGAACCCGCGATGCGTAACTTCTGTGACATATGTTAAACCAATCAATTAATCACTAAGAGCATACGTCGGGGGTCTCGTCGCCTCGTCCACCCTACGACGCTATGTCCAGGGGAGCCCTCCGGGCGAGTCTCCATGCAGGCCCCTTTCCTATTCTGAGTACCTCCCGGCAAGATCTATCGACTTACTCAAGCCACGAACTACGTGGGCGTCCCCTTGGCCTCCTCCACCCAGGATTGTCTCTTACAGAGAAGACCCGATGAAAAGGGTCGGCTTCTGGGTAACATACCACGTGCCCGTATAGCCGGAATTGGCGTTGACAGACAATGCAGGTAATATAAGTCGAATCAGTCTCACGGGGTAGTTGCCGGTTTGACACAAAGTCATTCCAGCGATATCCCATGATTCTCCGCAAACATATATTACCAAAGGCATCAATCCGCCTCTCCAAGACTCCATTCAGTGTTCATGTCTTACAGCCATAAAGTAAGACAGGGATCACAAGGGATTTGAAGATCCAGATCTTTGTCCTGCACAGGTATCGACAACGCCATATACTCGTGCTGAACGAGTCCATAACACCGTGCATGGGACAAACCAATCCGCCGTGGGCTTCCTGGAGAGACTCACCGTTGTTCTGGACTACGCTACTAAGGTATGTTAAATTTTCCGAGATCTCAATGTCCTCGCTACACGCATGAACAGACTGTACTGCTTCATCTAGCAAGCCTCCAAACACCTGTACCTTGGTTTTGACCCAGGAGAGCCTCGTACAGTTCCTCGAGAGCCATCACCAAAACAACCAGCCACTCCGCCAGGATTACTGCATCATCGGTAAAAACAGGGTCGGTGACCTTGGTATTGCCAATGGATGCTCCACAATGACTCTGGTTCACAACTCTGCCCAGTACCCAGTCCATACAAGTACTTAAAAGCGATGGGGCAAGGACATAGCCCTGCCTCACTTCCACATTCACGCGAAAGAAGTTGGACAAGCAACAACCCCGCCCCCCCCCCCCCCCCCCTCCCACACTTCATAGCACTCTCACTCCAAGAATGTAGGCCAGTCAGCTAAACAATAGCCTTTGCGGGAATCTCACGGAGTTACAGGAGATCCCAGGGTGCTTCTCGATGCATTGAGTCAAATGACTTCTTGAGGTCGACATAGGCTGCAAGCATCCCCTGTCGAATCTCACGTCAGCGCTCCAGCATATATATATATATATATATATATATATATAGAGAGAGAGAGAGGCGGTGGCTCAATCGACAGAGTAACAACACCGCGTTCAGGAGGACGCGAGTTCAATCCCCGCCAGTACCACCAAGCTGGGATTTTCAGCCGCCGCCGAGTGGCTTAAAACTACCACATGCTGTCCAGAAGACCACCTATCAACCCGGACTCTAGATTCCAGGATTAAAGATGAGCTCGGGAGGGCAGCATGAGCCAATGCAAGATAGCGCCACTATAAACACTCGCCTGCGCCAGAACAGGCTGGGCCGACCATCAGGACCCACCAGGAAAAAAGCCTTGGGTCGACCATCAGGCCCCACCAAGAAAGCCTACCGGCGCTATAGGCTTCGAAAAAAAAAATATATATATATATATATATATATATATATATATATATATATATATATATATATATATATATATATATATATATATATATATATATATATATATATATATATATATATATATATATATATATATATATATATATATATATATATATATATATATATATATATATATATATATATATATATATATATATATATATATATATATATATATATATATATATATATATATATATATATATATATATATATATATATATATATATATATATATATATATATATATATATATATATATATATATATATATATATATATATATATATATATATATATATATATATATATATATATATATATATATATATATATATATATATATATTTTTTTTTACAACAAGGCAGCTCAAGGGCAACAAAAAAAGAAAAAAACAATAAAAAGCCGGCTACTCGCTGCTCCTAAAGTAAAGCAAAAGAGGTGGCCGAAAGGAAGATCAAATACAGGAGGAGGGGTGTCCTGATACCCTCCTCTTGAAAGAGTTCAAGTCGTAGGCAGGAGGAAATACAGATGAAGGAAGATTGTTCCAGAGTTTACCAGCGTGAGGGATGAAAGAGTGAAGATGCTGGTTAACTCTTGCATAAGGGGTTTGGACAGTATAGGGATGAGCATGAGTAGAAAGTCGAGTGCAGCGGGGCCACGGGAGGGGGGGAGGCATGCAGTTAGCAAGTTCAGAAGAGCAGTCAGCGTGGAAATATCGATAGAAGATAGATAGAGAGGCAACATTGCGGCGGAATTTAAGAGGTAGAAGACTATCAGTATGAGGAGGAGAGCTGATGAGACAAAGAGCCTTAGCCTCCACTCTGTCCAGAAGAGCTGTGTGAGTGGAGCCCCCCCCGCACATGAGATGCATACTCCATACGAGGGCGGACAAGGCCCCTGTATATGGACAGCAACTGTGCAGGGGAGAAGAACTGGCGGAGACGGTACAGAACGCCCAGCCTCGAGGAAGCTTATTTAGTAAGAGATGAGATATGAAGTTTCCAGTTGAGATTTTGAGTTAAGGATAGACCGAGGATGTTTAGTGTTGAGGAAGGTGATAGCTGGGTGTTGTCAAAGAATAGGGGATAGTTGTTTGGAAGATTGTGTTGAGTGGATAGGTGGAGAAACTGTGTTTTTGAGGCGTTGAAGGACACTAGGTTCTTCTTGCCCCAATCGGAAATAATAGTAAGGTCTGAGGCTAAGCGTTCTGCAGCCTCCAGCCTTGAGTCGTTAAGTTCCTGAAGTGGTATATATATATATATATATATATGTATATATATATATATATATATATATATATATATATATATATATATATATATATATATATATATATATATATATATATATATATACATATATATATATATATATATATATATACATGCTTTATTAAAGTCAACACCAGATTTTGCGTTGTTCTCTTTATAAGATTTTTTTTTTATTTCACGCACTGTGGCGTGTTTTTCAGGTTGTAGGGAATGCAGATACAATTCTTGAGACGCCTTTCGGCCTACATATGTTGTCATCTGCAGATGTTCTCTTCCTTGTGGTTGGAGAAGGAATGACTGAGCTGCTGGTAGTGATAGGTTTTGAAGGGCTGGGTACCCTCGCGGGATATATGCCTTAGGCTGGCCCGCCTAAAACTGGGCTGCTGATACTATAGGGTTTTGAAGGGCTGGATTCCCTCGCGGGCTGTATGGCTGAGGCTAGCCCGTCTCTACTTGTATCTTCACTGCAGCCAGAGCAAGTCTCGCCGTGGGTCTCCGCGCGGGCACTTGAGCGGGTAAGCGGGCTTCAGGTGAGTCCGCGCGTCTCCAAGAGCTTCGTAGAGCACCGTCAGGATGGGGTCCTCATATACAGAGGCCCTGCCATCTTCAGCTCTGCCTCTGCATAGTCCTTGATCAGACCCTTTAAGGACCTCAGAAAGGTAAACAGCTCCAGCCTGTGAGCGTGACTGCAGGGGCGAACCGGCCTTCCCAGTTCGTCCCAGAGGGGCCTTCGCAAAGGCTCGGGTCAGGGGCGGTCGTCTCGGCGTCCGCGGTGGTCGTCGTCAGCGTCTGGGTCTCCTGAGCTGCTGTCTCGTGAATCGACTGGGCCGCCGCATCCTCGGTGGGCGGAGGTGTGATCTGCCAGGCCCTTCCTCTCCTCTTCCAGGAGGTCTGTGCACAGGCCTCTTCCTGCTGTGGCGGGACGGCGTCGTCGGTGTTGGTAGCGACCTCCTCTTGCTGTGGCGGGGTGTCGACGTTGGTGTTGGTAGCGGTGTCGACTACGCTCGGATTCTGGCTGGGAGAGTGGGGTGAGGCAGGAGTAGCTGCTTGGGAGACAGCCTGGTTCATTAGGGGCAGGGTGTCTAAAGTCTCGGAGGGCCGAGGGGGGAGCCTTCTCAGCCCTTCGTGGCAGCCCTTGAATCAGGCGTGGTGCCTCCCGCCACAGATCGGACATCGTACAGCCCGGTTGTTTCCGATCCTCAGTGTTTCAATACACTGTGAGGAGGGATGCTTCCCGCTGCACACACTGCAAAGAGGGCCTGTCCTGCAGTACTTCTGCACATTCACGAAATCTTGGCATTTGAAGCACGCAGGGGCTCCGGGGTGAACCTCCTGACGGAGAAAACACCCCAGAAGCCTAGGTCGAGAGACACCGGGTGGGGCCCCCGGAACGTCACCTCGACCTGCCGCGTGGGCTCTCTGCGACAGTGACCCGCGTTGAATGTACACCTCCTCGCGAAGGTGACACGCGGGTCCTCCAGGATTGGCCGGAGGGATTGGCCCAGAGGGTATCGCAAAACGACACCCCTGGACCTGCCCTCGACCTCCCCCAGGGAGATGCCGGCTGTGGTCTCTCTGCTCAGGCGAGCAAGAGAGAAAGCAGCTTCCTCGTCCAGGGGTTTGATATAAATCTCACCCCCGGATTTCTCTTGCACCCGTACCCGAAGGTCCGGGTGCTCTCTCTCTAGCCTTCGGACGGCGTGGAAGGTGCTAGGTTCTTCGTGGGAGAAAATTCTATAAACTCTGTAGCTCGGGGCAGGTCGCGGGGTCGGTGCTCGGCGGCGTCACTTCTGGACGCGTGACCAGCCATCCTAATCTCCCACGGGCGGGGAGAGTTGGAGGCGCTTTTTTGGGCAAGCTCGGGCCATGGTAGGTCAGATGAGGAGAGAGCTCTTTCCTCTTCCGCTGCTGAGGCTCCAATGTGTCAAAAAAAACAAAAAAAAAAAACTGCTTGAAGTAATCCAGTCGGCGTGTTGACACAGCAAAGATTAAAAATCATGATACATCCCTAAGTCTTCAACAACCTTTTAAATCATTTATTTAACAAACTTTTGCCGATTCATATTATATCAAATAAGTTTTATTATAATTTCTGGATCATTTACTACTATACTAATGAATGCAATGCAGGATTGACGCATAGAATATGGGAAGAGGCTGATGAAGATGTGCCTATCTAGACCCCTTGCCAGATTCCAACAATTTCGCCCTGCAACACTTTCCCTTCCCCTCCGGAAAAAACCCAAAAAGTATTATGGTAGGCGAAAATGGCCGAAGAGGTTCTAGAGTCGAAGAGGTTGCCTTATGGTACGGCCGTCAGCCCCTCAAAACCTACCAGTACCAGCAGCTCAGTCATTCTTTCTCCAACCACAAAGAAGAGAACATCTGAAGATAGCCACATAGGACGAAAAATGTCTCGAGAAATGGATCTGCGTTCCCACAACCAGAAGACCGCCCCACAGTGCGTGAAATAGAAAACACAACTTAAAAGAAAACAACACAAAATCTGCTGCTGACTTTGATAAAGCATGTATCCTCAATAGTCTTTTACCCAAATATATATATATATATATATATATATATATATATATATATATATATATATATATATATATATATATATATATATATATATATATATATATATATATATATATATTTTTTTTTTTAAGATAGTTGGAAGGAGTATAAATAGAAAATGTGATATTTTCTTGATAAACAATAAATATGTTAAACCCCTCATGAGCAGCGGAATTCACACTGACCCAAGCTGACACGAGTCACATGTCAAGTGCTTCCACAAACTCACTATGTGTCTTGACACAGACACAAAATATAATTTAGGAGAGAGAGAGAGAGAGAGAGAGTGTGTGTGCGCATCACAGGTTTGGGAGACATGGCAGGACTGGACACAAATTTTGCTCCGCTGTTACCGTGTCCCAGCCTCATTTATGAGCGTTTTTACTACAGTAGTTGCAGTAGTAGTAGTAGTAGTAGTAGTAGCAGTAGTAATGGTCGCAGTAATAGTAGTAGTGGTAGTAGTAGTTGGGAACGCGGTGGACGCGTGATCAGCGTGCTGGCGTGGTGAGCCCTTGGATCTGTATTATAGGTTGAGTCCCAACGAAACATTCTGATTTTTCAACCATCGCCGAGTGGCGGAAGATTACCCAATCAATCAATCAACCCTAACTTAACAACTTCGTTTATGTGGAGCACCGGGGGTAGTAGTAATAGTAGTAATAGAAGCAGCAAAATGGACACTCGCGATATTCCCTTGCAACTGTGGTCATGGTGGTGCACCAAGCGGTCAGCGGGTAGTTTTAGTCACTGGATGTAAACAGTATGACGGGTACTCGGTTCCATGCTGCTATAAATTGCAGAAATTCTTGGAAAAGGCCCTTTTTTATCGACATTCGCAGGACAAGGAAAGGTGAGTCATATGTTATTTTCAACCACATTTTATGAAAATGATAGAGTTCAAGCTTGTCAGCTGCCTCAGCCAGTCAGCCAGCCAGCCAGACACCCCACCACCCCCACCACCAAACAGCCAGAGGCAATCAGTCACATTTCAGCCGTCTCAGCCAGTCAGTCAGCCACACCACCACCACAACCATCAGTCAGCTAGTCAGCCATCATCATCACCACCACCACCACCACCAGTTAGCCAGCCAGCCAGTCATCACCACCAGTCAGCCAACCAGTCAGCCACACCACCACCACCACCAGAAGTCAGCCACCTCAGCCTACAATTGGTTATTTAAAGAACATCATGTCTGTGTTGCTCTGTCCAGAATCCAATAAACCAAACCTCGGCTATCTGCACAAGTGTAGCCTCTCCGACATGCTAGAACACGCTATACTTAGAGTGACCAGAGTACCGCTTTTAGGCGGACAGCCCCGCTTTTTTTTACGTTTGTCCCTCTTTTTCAAGTGTCCCTAAAACGTCCCACTTTATTTACGTCTGTCCGGCTTTTATTTATTTGGTATTGAAATGTCCCACTTTTTTTCGTGCACTCATAATTATACATCTTTATAGTCGTAGAAAAATGAGAGCATACGCTCCAGATATTGAGCAGCTCTCCAAAAAACTCAGGAGCAGAAGTCACATTATAGTTCAAACATACTATGGTGACCATATATATAAAGTACAGATAGCATTTTGTTTAAAAGTATTTAATATTTGTTCAGTGGTGGTACCACACTATAAAGGACTGACAATAGGTTGCTGACATCGTATCAAGTTAAACAAGTGTCTTCATAAGTATAGTACGGTAGTTTATTTTATGAGCTGCAATTAATTATTATTATTTTTTACAGCACATAGAGCAGCGGTTCCCAAAGTGTGGTGCGCGTACCTCTGGGGGTGCGTGAGCTGATCACTAGGGGTGCGTAAGGAAAAAAATATGTAATGGCGGATTTTATGTCTCATTAAAAGTTCAAACACATCATTAACTGCCATTGTTTTAAAACAAACGTATGCTGTACGCTTCAGCGGAGTTGTCTGTTCTTTGTTTGAAACTTACCCAGACTCTGAGCACATTCATCCCCCCCCCCCCCAGGGACATTTTCGTTCAGTTTTGATAGCCATCACTCCGAGCCTCATACTTTGCGAGCACAAAATTCGTAAAAAATGGACGAAATTTCAGGAAATCGACGGGACTCGAATCTTAGCGGAGGTGCATGGACTCGGCCACAGCCTGGAAGGTGGTGCGTGGCCTGAAAAGTTTGGGAACCGCTCACATAGAGCAACTCAAGGGCAACAAAGAGAAAATGTAGAAATAAAAGCCCGCTAAATTTTCCTCCAGCAAAGTGGCCAAAAGAGAGGTCAATTTCGGATGGAGAGGTGTCTTGATACACTTTTCCTGAAAGAGGTCAAGTCATAGGCAGGAGGAAATACAGACGAAGGAAAGCTGTTCCAGAGTTTACCAGTGAAGGTGATGAAAGAATGAAGATGCTGGTTAACTCTTGCATAAGGGGTTTGGACAGTATAAGGCTTAGATTGAGTAGAAAATTGTGTGCAGCGGGGCCGCGGGAGGGGGGAAGGCATGCAGTTAGCAGGTTCAGAAGAGCAGTCAGCATGAAAGAGATAGAAAGAGATGCAACATGACGGCGGAATTTAAGAGGTAGAAGTCTGTCAGTAAGAAGAGGGGAGCTGATGAGGCGAAGGGCTTTAGACTCCACTGTAGCCTAGCACTCTGTAGTAGTAGGAAAAAGCTGGGAACACTAAGTCCAGCGTTAACGGTTGCTTTAGTTTACGTTTAGTTTACGTTTACGTGCAGTTCCGACTTAGTTTTGTTATGAATGTCGTGTCAGATTTATCTATAATACTTCAAAAAACACAATATTGATATTATTGCATTAGTTTTTTTATCGGTGAAATCAGTTACCTTACAACACAAAAAGAGTTTTGGTAGGAATGCAAAGTCAATTTTATGCACGCAGAACAAGTTAAGAATTGGCCAATGAGCGCGCAATGGGGATCTTCACTGAGATCGACCTGTCATCTAATGGCCTTGCTGGAGCATCTGCCAGTGCCAAACCTGCGGCCAGCTGGGGTTCAGCGAGGCTTGATTGATATTTTTCTGTATCAAACTAGTAAACATGTCAGAGTCGTAATGGTCACTATCATGTTTACACCAAAATATCTGAGTGCTGTACATTATTCATGTCGTTATTATGAACATGTTGGCAAAATAAGAGCATTCACCGGTATATCCTACATCACTCCCTCCCGTGGTTAATAGGAATGCACCAACGCGGACCCGTGGGTAAAAATTTCCTTCATGCAAGAAAAGAGAAGTCAAACAAGTCCAGCATAGTATCATGCTTTCAATTTCTTACAATAGTGGTGGAAGGTAGTGTTGAAAATTTTACCACTTAACATGCCACCGGCTGCCACGCCGCTGCCTCATACACGATGCATGCCTCTGTCTCTCCAATCAGAGCATGGGAGGTTGTTTATTTTATTTTTTTATTTTTTTATTTTTTTTACGTTGTTGCCTATTGCGCCGGTAGGCATCTTCCCGGTGGGGCCTGATGGTCGGCCCAAGGCTTCTTCCAGGTGGGGCCTGATGGTCGGCCCAGCCCGTTCTGGCGCAGGCGAGTGTTTATAGTGGCGCCATCTTGCATTGGCTCATGCTGCCCCCCGGAACTCGTTCTTGATTCGCTTGGACGGCTTCCTCTAGAGTCCGGGTTGATGGGTGGTCTTCAGGACAGCAAGTGGGTAGTTTTAAGCCACTCGGCGGTGACTGAAAAATCCGAGTGGTAGCGTGAGGATTCGAACCCGCGTCGTCCATCACGCGGCGAATGTGGGTCCAGTACGCTATCACTTCGGCCACCGCCTACCCTAAATACTGATGAGAAACATATCGTACGCTTCCGGCAGCAAGTATTAAACCTATTTCATTGCTAATCTAGATCATAATACGCACATTTTTAGTATCTTATAATATTGCATTCTCGATATGGAACTTAAAAATATTAAAAAAACATTATATATCATGTGACGATTGTTTATGTGGGAAAAATATATATTTTGATTTTCTGTTTCTTGCCTTTCCCCGTTTCTTAAATACTACTAGTAAGTCAAGTGTCTCTATACCGTAGCTATGATAGAAAAAAAAAAGATTTCTAAATACTAGCTAAAAACTTGTTAGAAAAGATGACTTCGACAAAGGCTGCATGCATATTTTTTGGGGGTAGTTCCACTAGGGCCACCAGATGGCAGGTCGAGCTCAGTGAAGGACCCCATACCATCACCCAAGCAATGAAACCAAGTCAGCTAGTCCTTCCCTGAAGGATTATCCCCGCCATCTGTCGTGACACGACTAGTAGTAGAAATATTACAATTATTATTATTATCGTTATTATTATTATTACAATTTTCATTATTATTATTATTATTATTATTATTATTATTATTATTATTATTATTATTATTATTATTATTATTATTATTATTATTATTATTATTATTATTATTATTATTATTATTATTATTATTATTATTATTATTATTATTATTATTAATATAATTATTATTATTATTATTATTATTATTATTATTATTATTATTATTATTATTACTAGTAATAACAGTAGTAGTAGTAATAGTAGCAAAAAAATTATAAATGTCGAGTGCACCACTCGCTGTAGCACATAAAGGGAAAATCTATTCGGTCGACGGTGGCTCTTCTAAACGACTGTTAGAGGGCTTTCTCCCTTTCCTCCTTGGGCACTATAGTAACCACCCTTCTGGAGATAATTATTGCCCCCTGTGGATGCTACCAACGGAGATTTTGATGAAAAAAATTGACACGAGACAGTTTATTGTGGCATGAGTACAGAAATGTCTCTTAGTAACGGGATATGGGTGTATGAGGTCCTTTTAAAGGCGAAATCAGTGGCATGTTTAAGTATGTGTGTGTGCATGTGTATGTGTGTGCGCGCTGGAGAGGACTGGCGGTGAGGGGGGCTGCCTTCCAAAAGTACAATCTCACCAAAAAACTTCTCGAACTTTGTAGGCACTATGCATTCTGAGATACAAGGACGAAAAAATATTGAAACACCTTTCACTGTGTAGAACGGGTGGTAGCTCTGTGTACTCATGCTCTGGCTGAAAGAGAGGTGCCAATGGCTCAGTATTACATACGCAATGGTAATCCTTGTCGTTGATCTCGATAATACTACATTGCTCATTATGCTGTGGTGTGAAGTGAATATGATGTAATGTAACCGTAGTATGATAATTGGTTATGTGTTGCGGTGATAATTCTTTGTCATAATGGTGCTTTTTCGTCTGTAGGATGACGTCATTCTGGTGCCAACTAATTTACCACCGGGTCGCTGAAGTTAGAGCGTCAATGTATTACAGAAATTATTGACATTTAGTATGAAACTGTTGTGTGGATAAACTTATTTCATAACTCATTCCACTTCAAGACTATCAGTCAGTTTAAATGCTGTGGCTGACGTCACTCTTATTCAAATGAGGGAATGATAATTCGAAGTGGTAGTTTAGGAGTATAATTGCCAGTGAAAGTATATACAATTGTAATATCTGCCAAGATTAATAAGTAAACCACATACTGCGACATCTTGATTAAATATACGATATATGAAGATGGGAGGTATTTATTTACTATTGAGTGTATGCACCCCCTGCGCCGATTACACAGTTAAATCTGCTTCGAGGCTTCAAGGCTTGTCATTAGTGGAGTCTGTGTTCACCTATCTGCGTACCCATAGTGACACGGTAGGGACTCACCAATCCGCCGTGGTATTTGACGATAACAGAGGCCTTCAGTGTGAAGCATAATAATGACTTTGCGCCGGTCTTATGGGGTCTCCATTACGACTTACGTGAACATGACTTGCTGCGACCATTAAATCTCTGATGCCAAGTTTAACAAAGGCTCGGAACGTATCATATGCAGTAATGGATTCAGGTGCATCATCACAATCAGGGGTACCAACCATTCCGAGTCAACTAGCCAAGATCGATTCATTTTCATATCCATCGTGCCCAGGTGTTCGATAATTTTTTGGTGAGGGTGTACATAAAGCAGGGAGGACGGAGGGGTTAATATAGGAGTGAGACAGCAGAACTGTACTGACTCTACTGAGTTATCCCTTACCCTACAACCACCACAATACGTCGTGTCCCTGAAAGAGGTCTCGTATTTCAGTTGAAATCAGAAAACGATGGAGTACACACACTCAAAAAACTATCGTTACAGTGGGGTCCGACGAATTTCACACAGAGCAACCCGGTAATCTCGGCAGGGTTGGTAAAAGTGCGATCACCCCCACCACCTCAGCTCTGCTGGGGGAGCAGGACAGGACCCCCGGGAGGGACAGAGAGGAAGGGAGACACTGAGATATCAGATATCACCATAATATTAACGGAGTGATTTGAGTGCCATTTATTTAAGCTTTATATTCACAAATTATTAAACAATGATGCTCATATGATATACGTAACAGCGTTGGGTAATAGTATTCTCCCATGCCAAAGACAAAAACAACCATCAACGCATGTCAGATATAGTTCAGTTCATAATGTCCCATCCTGGAACTAATGTTTCCACTGAACGTGTCTTTTCTTTCATGAACAAGTTGTGGGCATCTGAAGAAAAAAAAAAAACTTCAAATTCCAACGCTAAAAGTATTAATTGCTGGTAAGAAAAAGTTTAAACAGAGTTGCATGGACTTCAACAGGTTGTTTCAATCTACTCCTGGGCTACCCTTCTCTCTTGTGCTGCCTCGTTGCCTAATAAAAAGTAGCAACTTTGCGCGCTTTTTAAGTTGACGAATAAGGAATTTGGCGCGAGCGTTTTGAATTGCTGAAATTAGCCGTCTCTGGAGAAGAGTAATTTATTAAATAGCTTGCATGCAGGAGTTAATTTGTCTAACATGTTGGTATAATGACTCGCCGAGAATTATTAGAGAATTAACCTTATCGGGTGCATTCCATGATTGTTTCGAGACAAGCGAATACCGTGACTCGAGTAGTGCATGCTATACTAGTGAAATCAATGCCAACGTTTTCTTACCATTTGGGTGATATATAAATCAAGTTTAAAATCCACTATAAATCTATCATAAGGGTTAGCTAAGTTTTACGTAACCTCTTTACCATTCTCATCAAATCTACCTATTCCTATATAGTCTTAACATAAAATACTTGTAAAAGTGTTGAGTCTGGCATGCCCAACTCCCCCCCAAAAAAAAAATCTAAATAAGGAATAAATAAAATAACAGGTAAATATGACTTGACTCTCTTATACTAACCCCATTTCCACCCTAACAAACTTGGGGACATACCATGTTAGGTTAGGACGTGTTAGGTAGGACAGGTTTAGCAGGAGTTGGTTTAGTTATGTTAGATTGTTGAGGGAGTGGGGGTTGCAGCAGAAATGGTCATGATGATGCTATTCACATGGAGCAGTAGGAAAAAGTATGTTCTGTTTGGAAACTCTGTGGTTGTGTTCGTTTACAAAAATACCCATTTGACGAGGTTAGGTTAGTTTGCAAGTTACTTGAATCATGAATATGTGAATATGTAACAAAAAATAAATAAAAACGTTAACCTTAATTTCATTATCTTGAGTACATTCCAATCTAACATCGCGGGCTAGGAGACACGCGGGAATGCTGTACAAGGGAATCCCCTACGTTGAACCTCCCCACAACCGCACGTTTAGCCGAGCCAGACTATAGGAGACATGCGGCAAAGCTGTACAATGGGATCCCCCTACGCTGACCCCCCCCAACCGCTCGTTTAGCCGCCAGACCATAGGCTGCTGCTCTACCCTGATAGGTCAGACACAAGTCCCGCAAGGGGCAGTGGCGAGGCTCTCACGACGCCCTTTAGAGGGTGGGGAGGTGCCCACCCCGTCACTGTAGGAGCTTCCAGCTCCCATCGACGCCCCTGAAACTTTACAATATATACCGTCCCCAGCACGAAAGCATGGACATTGGTGAGCTCTTTGCAAGCGCCTGTGGAGAACTCACACTAATCGGCGGGGATTTTGATTCCCACCATCCACGTCTCTGCTTCCCATCACCCCAGAATGTCACTGGTCGAGACATCGTTGCAGGCTAGCCGAAGCAGGAGGAATCTCCCTCCTTAATGACGTGTCACAGGCAACACATATAGGAGGAGGACGCATCGACCTGACCATAGTGTCCACGCCCCTCGTCAACACCGCCACCTGGTCAGTCCGCCCCAATGTGACTAGCGATCATTAAGGAGTAGTAATCCACTTGGCGTTAAACCCTTTCCGCCACCTCCACTCCCTCCTCCTCGCTTCAATATGAAACTGGCAGACTGGAGTGCTTTCACCCTCACTTTAGAAAGTACCCTCAACTCCCTTCCAGCTTAGAGAGGCAGGTCATCGATGCCTTCCAAAATGCTGCCAGAGCCTCTATCCCTCTCACTAAGTTACCCAGTCGACACTACAGGGACCGTTGGATCTACGGTCACCGCTTCAAAGAGCTGAATCACCGTCTCAACACTGCCCGCAGAGCCTTCCGCCGCCGCCCCACCTCCCCAAATCGCAGTTACCTGCAGGCCGTTGCTCGGCACACCTCCACCATCAAGCAACTTTTGCGGGACGAGGCCTGAGTCCAGTGGTGCCGTATTCTTGACTCCCATTCTTCCTTAGGAGAGATGTGGGCGAGACTGCGTTCTGTATCTCGCTCCCGTCCTCGGTGGCGACACAGCTCGATGGGCGGACGGAGTCACCTACTCCATGCTATCCCACGCGGGAGAGACCGGGGAAAGGCATATGCTGGACCTCCTCAATCTCTCTTGGCAGCAAAGCCGTATACCAAGCACTTGGAAAACGGCCATAATATAACCGATCCCCAAGCCCAAGGATTCTACCTCCTTGTGCCCAATATCTTTACTCAGCTGCCTTGGGAAAACAGCTGAAAGACTCGTCCTCGCTCGCTTGAAGTGGCGAACTGGACCTCTACACCAGTCCCTATTTGCTTATTTATCTCAAACTGGCGCCACCAATTGTTTCACATCCTTTCTCAGTGAGTTGAGGCGAGGACACAGCATGGCTGTTTTCATCGACTTGGAAAAAGCCTTCGAGCTTGCGAGCCCTTACACGCAAGGGTGTCGGGAGGAGGCTGTTCTCGTGAGTAAAGACCCAAATACACTGCCGAATTTTGTCTTACGCATGTGCGCGAATATGCAAGTCATACTGTGTCGCGAACAAGTTCGGCATCTTTCTTGCCTGTTCTTGGCCGTTCGGGGACATGTCTGCGTCCACCACGCGACTTTTGACAGTTGGTCACGACCGCCACGAAAGTTTCATGTTGCATGAAAAATTCGCGGCCGTTCGCCGAATGTGCACGAATGCAAAATGGACGCCGAATTGTCGTCGAAATGTCGCCGATATGTCGCAGACAAATCGGTGTCCGATTCGCGGTGTTCGGCGAATTGTCGCCGAATTTTGACCGTTGAAATTTTAATTTTATTTGCAAATTTGTCGCCGACATGTCGCCGACCATTCGGGGACATGCCTCCGAGATGTCGCCGAATGGCCAAGACTATTCGGGGACATGTCCCCGAATATTCGGCGAATTAATCACGACACGGCAAACGGGTTGCGGTGGGAGGTGTACACGGGGGTCTGTCTATCTATCTATCTATCTATCTATCTATCTATTTTTGTATCATCTTTCTATCTGTCTATCTATCTATCTATCTATATATGTCTATCTATCTATCTATCTATCTATCTATATCTATATCTATCTATCTATCTATCTATCTATCTATCTATCTATCTATCTATCTATCTATCTATCTATCTATATCTATATATATATATATATATATATATATATATATATATATATATATATATATACATATATATATATATATATATATATATATATATATATACGGAATAAAATAATACTATAATAATAAACAGTAAACAAGAAAATATGAAAAACAAGAAGAATCATGAATATATAAAATAGGTATGGAACTAACATCTCATTTATTTCATAAATAATTTACTATTTATTACTTTATTTATTTTTTAATATCATTATTCTGCCATTTGACCGTTGTTTCGTTTTCAGTTATTTAGATTTATTTCTTCTTTCAGTTACTGGTTTGTTTATTAATATTACGTAAACATTCATTCGTTCTAAAATATTTGTAGGAGAGCAAAACAAAAACAAGTCACATTTATACATTTTATTACACATACTATCATACATATTACCACACATATTACCACACACGGTATTTACTCACCCACAATTCTGTCCTGCCAGGCCACTGCTCCCCGGGTGTTGTAGTAGTCCATGAGGTAGGCGCGGATTCCCGTGCTTTTATATGCCACAGGGGCATCAGATGATCAGCTGTCAGAAATCTTGGCAGTGTCGGAGAATTGTCCCCGACATGTCGCTGATACTTCGGGGACATGCGAAGACAATTCGGAGACTTGTCGCCAGTTATTCCACGACAAAAAAAAACGTTAAAATTTCAGATTTTGAGCTCGGGGACATGGAAGCCGAATAGTCGGCGACATGTCTCCGAATTGTCCCCGAATTGTCTTGATTATTCGCCGACATGTCGCCGAATGGTCACGAACTGTAAGAATCTTGGTCATGTCGGCGAACCGGTCGCCGAGTTTTTTCACGAACTGATTCGGCGTCAAGTTCGTGGCCAAAATTCGGCAGTGTATTTGGGGCTTGAGGGACTTCTTCGAAGGTCGAGGAGCGAGAGTCCGTTTTCAAGAAGTGTCAACCGTACACCACCACGCTCAGGGCACTCCTCAAGGGAGCATTCTGAGTCCTTTTCTTTTCAACGTCCTGATGGAGGGCCTAATGGACGTTGATTACGGTCGAGGCGTCAAGCTGCTCTGCTATGCAGACGAGTTCGCTCTCGTGTTTCATAGGTGGGACTGCTTTGAACAAGCACCGCTAGCCCTCGTACGCTTAGGGGAGAAGTGTGCTGAGCTTTTGCTAAAGATCAATATCAACAAGACCAGAGTCATGGTGTTCAGGCGACGATAACCTGAAAGGCCGCTCTCTCTCGGTGGCAATCAGCTCGCCTTTACTACCAACCACCAGTACCTGGGCGTATAGCTAGATAGCCGCCTCAGCTTTGCGACGCATGTGCGCTACCTGCGTGAGCGAGCTGCAGCCCGTACCAACATTCTACGGGCGCTATCAAGTCGCAGTGCTGGGGCTTCATATCGCGTATTGCGGGCTTTCTCTAATCGAAAGAGTACTTGCTAGCGGTGACGAGTCCACCTTGTGATCAGGCCGTGATGAATTACACACAGGCACGCACGCACGCTCGCACGCACACACGCACGCACACATGCACGCTGGCTCGCTCACTCACTCACTCACTCACTCACTCATTAACTCACTCACTAAAGGGAAATTTAGCAGGTATAATATGAAATCAATGAAGTCGTTTCATACAATATATATATTTACAAGGGGTCAGTTATATAAATACATTATATGTAAACAAAAACGTTTTCATTATCGTATCATCATCGCCATCATCATCATCATTGACATCACATCATCGCTAGCTCTCCACGAAAGGAAGGAAGGAAGGAAGGAAGGTTGATAATCAATTCCATACATATTAATATAATTGTCATTATAGTTCCGTTTTGTGACTTATTCCTTATTATTGTTTCTGGTACTGTTGGTGTATTGCTGATAGATTAGTTTGTTGCTTTTTGGTTGTTGTTATTTGTCGTCGTCACTTGAAGGACAAAAAAAAAAAAAAAAAAAAACACAATGACATCAGAGACAACAACAATAATAACAATAATAACAATAGTGAAATTAATTGCATTAGTGGTTTCGTAGTATTTGTAGTAATAGTAATAGTAGTAGCAGCAATAACAGTAGTTACAATAGTAGAAGTAATATTAGCAACAGAAGTAGTAGTAGTAAGGTCAAGGAGGGATAAGCACCAGTAGGAATGTTATTTTAACACACTAAATGGAAGAAAAAGCAGAAAGACAGGCACTCATGGAAGTATAAGAAGTGAACTTATGCATGAAAAACGCACGTGTACGCGAACGAACATATGTATGTTTAGGCCTATGTGCTTGTATATGTGTCTATATGTGTGTGTGTGTGTGTGTGTGTGTGTGTGTGTGTGCCACGAATAACCAACCAACCACACACACACACACACACACACACACACACACACACACACACACACACTTACACGTTTACAGGTGTAGATTTACTAGCACAGATTGATGACAGCTCCGGGGAAGGTACAGGCCACCGATACAGAGACAGTGACGGAACGATTGGTGGAGAAGGTGGTGACGGTGACTGTGGTGCCGATGGTGGTCCACACCTTGAAGAAGAACTTGCCGTCGCCCGCCTTCTCCTCCGCCTGCGAGTCGGTGTCCTCTTCGAGGATGCTGCCGTGGAGGCGCTCGGAGTCCTTGTTGTCCCAGACAGAGGCCAGCTTATGGGAGCGTCTCAACCTCCTACCCATGCAAACCATAACGTCTTCCTCCCCGGCTGGTAATGGAAAGAATAACTGGGGAGCATGATGACGCCAAACAGAAAGGTGCTAAGGTCAACAGACGCCAATAATTCGGAAAATTGGAGGATGTG
>NC_066533.1:850567-943067 GCF_024679095.1 Eriocheir sinensis
AAACAGGAGGAGGAGGAAGAAGAAGTGAACCAAGAGTGTCCCGTAGTAATATAAGCCACTAGTCAAAAATAGTCTAGGAAAGAATATAAGATAAATCGATTTTCATACACAAAAGTACAGTTTCAGTCTATGTGTACAGAGAAAGAGAGAGAGAAAGGAAGGTCGGCAGTGTTCCTTGTCACCACAATACGCAGTGTAAATAACACAGTAATTTTGGTAACACCGAGTTGTTAAATATAAAAATTCGTTATATCCGAGGGCGCAGAAAGGTACAAGGTATTGTACAACTTGTAGCAAAAAGATGTTGTTCACAGTTATAAGAACATAAGAAGGTAAGGAGTCTGCAAGAGGCCGGTTGGCCTATACAAGGCAGCTCCTGTACGCTCAACCCCACCTTACCTCACCATCTATGGCTTTATCTAACCTCTTCTTGAATGTATCTATGGTATTAGCACCCACAACATGGCTCCCAAGCCTATTCCATTCGTCCACCACGCTATTGGTGAACCAATTCTTGCCTATGTCTTTGTTGAATCTGAATTTGTCTAACTTAAAACCATTGCCACGCGTCCTACCTGGCTCTTTTACTCTCAAAATCTTATTGACATCCCCTTTATTAAAGTCCTTCATCCATTTATAGACTTCGATCAAGTCTCCTAGCAACCTTCGCCTTTCTAGCGAGTGTAGATTGAACTGCTTCAGCCTTTCTTCATAAGGCAAGTTTCTCACCCCCTGAATCATCTTTGTCATCCTCCTCTGTACAGATTCTAACATCTTGATATCCATTCTATTGTAGGGGGACCAGAACTGAACTGCATAATCGAGATGAGGTCTAACTAGTGCTAAGTAAAGTTTGAGGATGACTTCAGCGCTCCTATTGCTTACGCTCCTTGAGATGAAATCCAGTACTCTGTTGGCCCGATTTTTAGCCTGAATCCATTGAGCCCTAGGACGGAGGTCAGCGCTCACTAGGACTCCTAAGTCTCTCTCACGCCCAGACCTGCTTAGATGAGTGTCATTTAACATCCGCTGCGACTGGTACGGATTTCGCCTTCACTGGTATCCTGGAAACACATGGTAAAAGGTCTTTCTCTGCCCCTGTAGTGGATAGTGGAATGTTTCCCATGTGGTATTGGTGTGCTGTTTATCCCCTCCCAAGGTGCATGACTTTACATTTTTCTCCACTGAATTGTAGCAGCCACTTTTTGTTCAATTCCTGTAGCTTGGTGATGTTTTCTCGTAGGAAATTCGCATCCAAAAGGTTAAGGAGTAATTGTGTGAGGGGTTATTCCTACCTACACTCAAAATGCTACACTTCCCGACATTGAATTCCATCTGCCATTTCCCCGCCCAATTATATAGTCTGTCAAGCTCATCCTGGAGAACGGTAGCGTCCCTGTCTGATTGGATTACTCTACCGATCTTGGTATCATCTTCGAACTTACTGACATCACTACTAATTCCTGTGTCCAAGTCATTGATGTAAATAATAAAAAGCAGTGGACCCAGCACCGACCCTTGAGGGACTCCACTCGTAACACTGCCCCATTTAGATTTATTACCATTGATTTGCACACTCTGCTTCCTACCACTAAGCCACGCCCTGATCCAGTTCAAAATTTTACCATCTACGCCGTGAGCCTGTAATTTTAGTAATAGCCGGTGATGAGGGACTTTGTCGAACTCTTTACTAAAATCTAAATATAATATGTCATAGTTTTCATCTCGGTCAACCGCCTCGATTACTTTAGTGTAGAAGGACAACAGGTTAGTAAGGCAAGACCTACCCTTTGTGAACCCATGCCGTGCATCATGAATTAAATTATGCTTTTCTAGATGGTCCCGAATGCTCCCGGCTATAATTGACTCCAACATCTTTCCTACAACTGATGTTAAGCTAATTGGGCAATAATTTGAGGTGGCTGACTTGTCTCCCTTTTTGAAAATGGGCGTCACATTAGCTACTTTCCATTGATTGGGCACATACCCAACATTTACCGACATCTTAAAGATATCGGTAAGAGGGCCACTAAGGACCTCCTTACACTCTTTCAGAACCCTTGGGAATACTTCGTTTGGGCCCGGCGACTTGTTTTTCTTCAACCCACCAATCTCATCCTGGACTACTTGCTTAGTGATGATCACATCCCTCAACTTGTTCTCTCCGCCCTCATATATTTGAACTCTCTCCGGAATGGTTGTTAGATTTTCCTGCGTGAAAACTGAGAGGAAATGGTCATTCATCATTTGACTCATATCTCCTCCATTCTCAACGAGCTCACCCGTGGTTTTTTTCAACGGTCCAATTCTATCCCTTGTTTTCGTTCTGTACAATTTGAAGAACCCCTTGGGATCGCTCTTGGCCTCGTTGGCAACCCTAATGTCATAGTTTATTTTTGCTAGGCGGGTGTTCTCCTTCACCGACCTGGCTAGCTCAACATACCTACCCCTGAGGTGGATTTCTCCGTTCTTTATTTTCCTATAAATTCCTCTCTTCAAGCCAATCTCATGTTTGTGTCTGCGGGTCATCCATTTGGGGTCGTTATTTTCCTTCCTACGTGCTTGGTAAGGGATATGCTGTCTCTGACCCTCTGCAATTACTCTAACTAAATTATTGTAGATCATTTCTACATGGTTCCCCTGTCTTTCCGGTTCCAGCCCTGAGATCTGGCCCTCATCCAGCCTTAGGGTTCCCCAATTTACCTCCTCAAGGTGTCTTCTGAGCCCCTCATAATGAGCTCTTCTAATGTCAGGCACCAACGCAGGGTTGAGTTCATGGGTCACCGCCCAGTCTAATTTAAACCTAATTTCCTTGTGATCACTGCCACCTAATTCTCCCCCAACATCTAGCTCGCTGATCATATTCTCGGTGTTAGTTAAGACCAAGTCTAGAATGTTGTTACCCCTGGTGGGCTCAGTTACTGTCTGCTTGAGAAAATTATCTTGTATTACTTTCAGAAATCCCTCAGATTCTAGATCACCCGCCACGCCTTCCCAGTCTATATTCCTATAGTTAAAATCCCCCATTATGCAGACATTTTTGCTCCTGCTCGCCCTACCTGACTCTTGCAGTAATATATCAGTGTCCTGCCTGTTAAGGTTAGGTGGCCTGTAAAGAACCCCTAGAATTAGTTTGTCTTTCCCTTTGTGGACGTCCACCCAAACTGATTCTGAGTCGCCATTTATTTGAACAGAGTTGTTAGCGGAACATTTAAGTGTGTCTTTAACATAAAGTGCCATCCCCCCTCTCATTCTTCCCTTTCTATCTTTGTGAAACATCTGATAACCATCCATTTCATACTCCGACATGAAGTTTTTGTTTGCAGTATCCACCCACGTTTCCGTGATAGCTATAATGTCGAATTTCTCGACACATGCTTTCCCCCTCAGTAGATCTATCTTGTTCCTGAGACTCCTACTGTTGGTGTAATAAGCCATTAGCCCATCCTTTCTTATATCCTTTCGATCACTCCTGCGCCCCCTAGTCCCAGTTTGCGATGCGTAGCCACTGATGATAGGCCCTCCCCCCTCGCCTACTCTAAAAAAATCCTGTAGGGTGCTAAGTGATCACTCGAGAGAGTCTGCGAGAACCTCCACCCCCTGGAATGACAGGTGCACGCCATCATTGGCACACAAGGTGCCTTTATTGTAGAAGAAGTCCTAATTATCAAGGAAAAGCCAACCATTTCGCTTACAGTGGGCCGCTAGCCTGCTGTTTACTGCTAAGGCTCTGGAAAGCCATCCCTCACCTATCCCCCTCCTCGGCAAAACACCACAAACGGCCGGCACCCCCCCCGAAGTCTCTCACTTTAGCGAACGATTCCCTGAAGCGCCGAAACATCTCTTCGCTACCCACTCTATCGATGTCATTACCTCCCCTGCTAAAATTTCCTCCATCCTGTCAGATACGTGCTGTATGCCTGCCCCGGGAAAGCACACTCACAGCCTATTGTCCTTATCCCTTGTACAAAAGTACCTGTCAATGAACCTGACTTGACTGTCACCAACCAACAGGACTTTCCTCATAGAAATTGTGTCGGTAGACGGAAGGGAAGGCGCTACAGGGGGAGAGGAAGGGGCGGCAACAGGGGAGGAGGAGGAGGAGGAGGAGGAGGAGGAGGAGGAGGACGATGAGTGGGAGAATGAGAGAGAGGAGGGGGATGACGTCGAATGGGAAGGGAGAGAGGAGGAGGTGGCTGAGGTGGTGGCGGAGGTGGCGGAGGAGGTTTATATACTCCTCCTCTACCTCTACTCAAAACTGCTGCTGTTACAGCTGCTGGACGTTCATCCTCAAAATTCATTGTTTTTGAAATATTATCTCAATCTCTCATTCACAGCTTCCCCGACTTTCAACATCTTTCTATTCTCATCCATAACTTCATTTATTTTACTTGAGGAGATATTTTCTGCATTTCTTTCGTTTTTTACTTTTTTTCCAATATTATTTCCTGTTCCCTTTATATTTTTCACTTAGTCTTTTTCCAAAGTCTTCATCAACTCTCTTCTTACTTTCGTTTATTGCTTGTTTTCATTTTGTATTCTCTATATTTCTTTTTCCTTTCGCTTTTTACTTGCTCAGTCAAATTTTTTTCTTGAGTTTTCTTAAAAAGTTCCCTTTTCTCTTTTACTATCCTCCTTATCTCTTCTGTCCACCATGAATTTCCTTTTCTTTTTCCATCTCACCACTTTCATCCCTTACACTTTTTTTGCTGTAGTTACCATTATTTCTTTAAATGTTCCAAAAACTTTTCAAAATTTGTGTTATCTTTTACACTTTCCCATTTTTCACTTAAGGCCTCTGCCATTTCACGGTTATACTCATCTTTTATTTCTTTTTCCTGTAACTTTTCTATCTTCAGTATTTCCTTTTTTACTTCACCTTTCTTTTCAAACACCCACTTTTCTTTCAGCTTTAACTTTGCCAGCACTGCAAGATGGTCAGATCCATCGAACATTCCTCTTACTACCTTTGCGTCACAATTTTTTTTTCTAAGCCTTTTATTTATGTACTGTCACATAATCAATCAATCCTTTTTGCTCATTATCTTCTGCCCTCCTCCATGTGTATCGGTGGATATTCTTGTGCTGAAAGAAGGTGTTCACTAAAATATAGGAACATTCCCCTCTTAGCACAGACATCCACCAGGCACTCTCCATTTTCGTTCTTCTCAGGTATCCACCTATTTTCCAACCACATCCATCACACATTCATCACCCACTTTAGCATTCATATCTCCCATCATAATAAGTTTCCTTTCTTTCTCAAAACTCTTCAAACATGCATTCACTTCCTCCCAAAAAAGCTTCCCTTTCTCTGTCCTTTTATACTTTTCACATTTACTGGTGCATAAATACACACCCATGCATACTTTTCTAAACCTACTTTTCCTTTCACCCACACAATTCTTGATCCCTTCCAACCATAATCAGCCACACCATTCCACACTCTTTCAGTCATCACAATAGCACATTCTTCCTTACCCCTGCCTATATACTTCTCATCTATCCCCGTCCAAACAACCCCCCCAAGTACACCCTCCCACGTACCCTCTCTGCCATCAATCACATCAGTTCCTCGAATATGTGTTTCACTCACTCCTAACACATCCACTCTACCATTTACAAATTTTTCAATCATCACTCTCCTCTTTTCCTCATCACCTACCCCATTTACATTTATAGACACCAGTCTCGTACATTCCTTTCTCTTCTGCCGCCCTCTCGCCATCGCTCCTGCCTCTAAAGACTCGATAAAAGTATTAGAGGCCACCAATGGGTGGCCAGTCCAATGTAAAGTTATGGAGACTTGCTCCTTGTCCAGTCTAAATGGATTAAAACAAAGCAGCTGATGGTCACTGCCCCCCACCCCACCCCGTTGGTTCTACCCCGCAGGGTATAGTAACGGTGCGCACCACGTGAAGGTGAGGATGGGGTAGGCTACCTTCCCAGTCAGAGGGTAGCCGTATTGCTCCTTTCCCAATACCCTAAACAAGGGAGCTGTATGTATAGGCAGCAAAACGCACCTCGGATAAACCTCATTGGTTACGTTACTACCATATATATATATATATATATATATATATATATATATATATATATATATATATAAATATATATATATATATATATATATATATATATATATATATATATATATATATATATATATATATATATATATATATATATATATATATATATATATATATATATATATATATATATATATATATATATATATATATATATATGTGTGTGTGTGTGTGTATATATATATATATATATATATATATATATATATATATATATATATATATATATATATATATATATATATATATATATGTGTGTGTGTGTGTGTGTGTGTGTAGGTTTGGCTTTCATCCTCTTTCACTGACCAGCCTGGTGAACAAGCCTACAACTTTGCTCTCATCAATGATCTAGAGCAGCTGGTTCAGCACCCTACACGTATTCCCGACCGTCTTGGAGACCGGCCCAACATACTAAACGTCTTCCTTACGTCTAACCTTTCTGCTAACTCTGTCAAACTATTATCTCCGTTGGGCTCCTCCGATCACAATCTTATATCTGTATCCTGTCCTATCGGTTCTGTATAGCCTCTGGACCCACCGAAGAGGCGATGCTTCTGGCATTTTACTTCAGCTCGGTGGAACGATCTGAGGATGTACTTTTCCGATTTTCCGTGTAATGATTACTGCTTCCAGGAGAGAGAGACCCCTCTGTGTGTGCCCAGCGCATCACAGAGGTGATTGTCTCTGGAATGGAGGCATACATTCCAGGTACTTTATTTATTTCTCATGCTAAAAAGCCTTGGTTTAATCACGCTTGTTCTCGTGCTGTCAAAGATAGAGAGACAGCTTACAAAAGGTACCAGAGCCTTCGAACTCCCGCTAACCATGATCTTTACATTTCCGCCTGGAGTCGTGCCAAATCTATTCTTCGACTTACCAAAAGCTCATTCAGCCATAGTAAATGTCAAAACCTTGCTTTCTCTAATTCTTCCAAAGACTTTTGGCACCTAGCCAAAAATATCTTCTCCAACTTCACTTCCTATTTTTTCCCTCCTCTTCTTAACCCTGACGGCAGCACCGCCGTCTCAAGGCTGGACTCTTCGCTCAAGCTTTCTGTAACAACTCCACTCTGGACGATTCTGGGCATATTCCTCCTACTCATCCCACCGCTGACTCCTTTATGCCTGTTATTAAGATTCTTAGGAATGATGTTTTCTATGCCCTCTCTGGGCTCAGCTCTCAGAAGGCTAATGGACCTGATGGAGTGCCTCCTAATGTCATTAAAAACTGTGCTTCCGTGCTGACACCCTGCCTGGTCAAACTCTTTCGCCTCTGCCTGTCAACATCTACCAGCTTCCAGCTGGAAATACGCCTTCATATAGCCTGTGCCTAAGAAGGGTGACCGTTCCAATCTTTCAAACTACCGCCCTATAGCTTTAATTCCTGTCTATCTACAGCTTTTGAACCAATTTTTAACCGGAAGATTCAAAAGCACCTTTCCACTTTTGACCTTTTATCTGATCGCCAGTATGGGTTCCGCAAAGGGCGTTTTACTGGCGATCTACTTACTCTCTTAAATGTTTCTCTCTTAAGGCGGACACACACTATATGATGCGGCATGTCCGGCGGCCGGAAAGTGGGCGGAGCTAGAGGCCTTAAGGCAGTGTGTGTGGGTGTAATTTGTGCGGCGCGGCCTCACGACACGGCCGGATGGCCTTCTGTTTATGTTTGAAATTCCATCCGGCGCGGCCCTCCGCCTCACAGTGTGTGTCACCTTGCTGCACGGCCTTGAGGCGGGTATTATCTCAGAGCGACGCTGACACCCATGGTGTACACATTATTTACGCTGCACGATGTCTAACGTCTGGATAAATAGGGACTTTTGGATCTGTTTTATTGATCTGTACAAGTGCCATCCATGTTTGTGGAACATAAAACATAAACTGTGTTGCTGTTGTCGCTGCGGCGGTGGGGCTCAGAGTGACGGCCGCCGCCCGGTGTTCTGTAAGGCCGCCTCATAGTGTGTGTACTTCATCCGGCCGACGAGGCTCCGCCCACTTTCGGCCGCCGGACAGGCCGCATCGTATAGTGTGTGTCCGCCTTCAGCCGTTTCGGTGAAACTTTATCAGTTGCGCTAGACATATCGAAAGCCTTCGATAGAGTCTGGCGCAAGTCTTTGGTTTCTAAACTGCCCTATTTCGAATTCTATCCTTCTCTCTGTTTCTTTATCTCTAGTTTCCTTTTCGGCCGTTCTATCTCTGCTGTGTTAGACGGTTACTGTTCTTCACTTAAACCTATCAACAGTGGTGTTCAAGGGAGGAGAAGAACTGGCGGAGACGATACAGAACGCCCAACCTCGAGGAAGCTGATTTAGTAAGAGAGGAGATACGAAGTTTCCAGTTGAGATTTTGAGTTGCGGATAGACGGAGGATATTTAGTGTAGAAGAAGGTGACAACTGAGTGTTGTCGAAGAATAGGGGATATGTGTTTGGAAGATTGTGTCGAGTTGATAGGTTGAGAAACTGGGTTTTTGAGGCATTGAAGGACACAAGGTTCCTTTTACCCCAGTCGAAAACGATAGCAAGGTCTGAGGTTAAGCGTTCTGCAGCCTCCAATCTGCAGTCTTGTAATTTCTGTTGAGAGGGTCTTCTGTTGAAAGAAGTTGAATAATGCAGAGTGGAATCATCAGTGTATGAATGGATAGGACAGCTTGTTATGGAAAGAAGATCATTGATGAATAACAGGAAGAGAGTGGGTGATAGGACAGAGCCCTGTGGAACACCACTGTTGATTGGTTTAGGTTTAGGGGAAGAGCAGTGACAGTCTACCACAGCCGAGATAGAACGGCCGGAAAGGAAACTGGAGATAGAGGAACAGAGAGAGGGATAGAATACGAAAGAGGGCAGTTTAGAAAGCAAAGATTTGTGCCAGTCTCTATCGAAAGCTTTTGATATGTCTAGCGAAACTGAGAAAGTTTCACCGAAACGGCTAAAAGGGGATGACCAAGAGTCAGTTAAGAGACCAAGAAGATCGCCAGTAGAACGCCCCTTGCGGAACCGATACTGGCGATCAGATAGATGGTAAGAAGTGGATAGGTGCTTTTCAATCTTCCGGTTAAGGATTGATTCAAAAGCTTTAGATAGGCAGGAAAGTAAAGCTATAGGGCGGTAGTTTGAGGAATTGGATCGGTCACTCTTTTTAGGCACAGGCTGTATGAAGGCAGGAATGAAAGGTAGATGTTGACAGGCAGAGGCGAAAGAGTTTGACCATGCAGGGTATCAGCACGGAGGCGCAGTTTTTAAGTACAATAGGAGGCACTACATCATGTCCATAAGCCTTCTGAAAGTTGAGGCCAGAGAGGCTATTGAAAACATCACTCTGAAGAATCTTAATAACAGGCATAAAGGAGTCAGAGGGGGGATGAGTAGGAGGAATATGCCCAGAATCGTCCAGAGTGGAGTTGTTACAGAAAGTTAAGATAGAAGAGTTCAGCCTTAGAGATAGATGAGACGGCGGTGCTGCCGTCTGGGTTAAGGAGAGGAGGAAAAGGTGAAGAGTGAAATTGTAGAAGATATTTTTGGCTAGGTGTCAGAAGTCACGGGAAGAATTAGAAAAAGCAAGGTTTTGATATTTTCTATTTATGAAATATGTTTTGGTAAGTCGAAGAATAGATTTGGCACAATTCAAGTCTGAAATATAAAGATCATGGTTAGCAGGAGTGTGAAGGCTCTGGTACCATTTGTGAGCTGCTTCTCTATCTTTGACAGGACGAGAACAAGCATGATTAAAACAAGGCTTTTTAGCATAAGGAGTAGGGAAAGTACTTGGAATGAATGTCTCCATTCCAGAGACAATCACCTCTGTAATGCGCTGGGCACACACAGAGGGGTCTCTATCCTGGAAGCAGTAATCTTTCTACGGGAAATCGGAAAGTACATCCTCAGGTCGTCCCACCGAGCTGAAGCAAAATGCCTGAAGCATCGCCTCTTCGGTGAGTCCAGAGGATATACAGGAGCGATAGGACAGGATACAGATATAAGGTTATGTTGGGCCGGTCTCCAAGGCGGTCGGGATCTGGTGCTGAACCAACTGCTCTAGGTCGATGAGGAGAGCAAAGTTGTAGGCTTGTTCACCAGGCTGGTCAGTGAGAGAGGATGAAAGTCAAAGCTGGTGGTGAACATTGAAATCTCCCAAGATGGAAATTTCAGCGAAGGGAGAGTGGGTCAAGATATGCTCCACTTTAGAGTTCAATTAGTCAAAGAATTTAACATAGTTAGTAGAGTTAGGTGAGAGATAAACAGCACAGATGTATTTAGTAATAGAATGACAATGAAGTCTTAGCCAGATGGTGGAAAATTCTGAAGAGTCAAGGTCGTGGGCACGAGAGCAAGTGATGTCGTTGCGCACGTAGACGCAACATTCAGTTTTGGATTGAAATTTAGGATAGAGACAGTAGGAGGGAACAGAGTAGAGATTGCTCCTAGTAGCCTCAGAGACCTGTGTTTCGGTAAGGAAGAGAAAGTGAGGTTTAAAGGAGAGATGGTGTTCCACAGAATGGAAATTAGAACGAAGACCGCGAATGTTGCAGAGATTGATAAAAAAGAGGTTCGAGAAGTTATCAAGACCCCAGGCGGGGACTCCGAGGCAGGGTGAAAGTGCGCCATTTTGAATTTTGAATTTTGGGAAAAGGTGTGTATGTTGTGTGAATGTAGTGTTGTGTGGATAGAGAGAGGATCTGTCTTCAGAGAGCATGCTGAACTACTCTCTGGTGTTGGTGAGACAATAGGGACACGGTTAGTGAGGACATGGGAAGGGTCTTTGGAGGGCTTCAGCACCCTCCTCACTTTCCATATATACTCACCGGGAGTGGCTTGCGCCCGTTTCGGTAGGTGTCTTCCTATCTCCTCCAGCAATATTACCTTCATTTCCTAAATTCCTTTTTTAAGCCTCCCATATGGAGTGACTTCTTACAGGATATAAATCATTCTTAATCTTTTCAGTATTATCATCCTCTTCTGAAGACCGATTTGAACGATTTGATCATTGATGTTTGTGTTACGCCATCTTTTAAAGGAATATTGACTCTTCCTCCTACTCCTCCTTGATGCATGCCTTCTCGCCCTTACCACTCTGTCTTCCCTTTGTGTGCACTGGAAGGGCAAGGGTTACGGAATGAGGGTCAAGGAGAGAGCTAGAGGGCGTGGTCACCTCTAAACTCCTCAGTATTCCATTTTTAGGCTTTATCAGCTTGGCTGTGATGGGAACGAACGGGTGATTTATAAGGCTTGCCTTCCGCAAAGCCACGCGTACTTTTGCCTGCCTCTCTCTCTCTCTCTCTCTCTCTCTCTCTCTCTCTCTCTCTCTCTCTCTCTCTCTCTCTCTCTCTCTCTCTCTCTCTCTCTCTCTCTCTCTCTCTCTCTCTCTCTCTCTCTCTCTCTCTCTCTCTCTCTCTCTCTCTCTCTCTCTCTCTCTCTCAGTAAATCGTAAAACAACTAACAACTCCATTTCTCGAGTTATAAAAAAAGACAATTTAAGGGTTTGTAACTTTAACGCTCGAAGCTTAAGTAATAAGATCGATGAATTGCAGTGCTTAACTAAAACTGAGGACTTTGATGTAATTGCCGTAACTGATACAGTTATTGACACCACTAATAATGAATTATTTTTTTTAATATAATATAGATAACTTTATATTTTTCAATAAAGACCAAGTTAATCGTAGAGTCAAAAGTAGCTTACAGCCCGTTGATAAAACACCAAAGGACAGTAATGTAGAACACGTGAGCGTGAGTACAAATACCGATCAATTTAAAATCAACATATCCGTCACTTATAGGCCTCCAGGACAATCACGTGAGGATGATGAAATAATGTATAACGTTTTGCAAAGAACACTCCGAAACAGTGATGCATTGATTTTGGGCGATTTTAATCTACCGCATATAGACTGGCAGACACTCACGGGATCCGAGGGGGAATGGCACAGGATGCTAGACTTCGTTGAAAATAACTGCCTTAGCCAAATGGTTAGTGAACCAACGCGCGATAATAATATTCTTGATCTTGTATTAGTAACCCAAGAGAACTTAGTTGACAATGTTAGCGTTGGCGAACACCTTGGATCATGCGATCATAGACTGGTGCGTCTCGACATAAAAGCTCAAACAAGGATTATAGACAATAAGATATTGGTTCCCAATTTCAAAAGAGCGGATTTTGAAAGAATAAGACAGTCATTAACGAACTTTCAATTAGTATCCAACATCGACTTCGAAGAATATTGGCAAGACTTTAAAGCTCGGTTACTAACTGAACAAAATAAATCCGTGCAATCTTGTGAAAAGCATCGAAAAGTTAAAAATCCTCCGTGGTTTAATAATGAAATCAAACTTGCTCTCCAAAAGAGGAACTTGTTATATAGGCAAAAGGAAACCGATAACTCTACTGAAAATAGTACACGGTACTACGAAGCAAGACGACAAGTCAAAAGTTTAATCAAACAGGCGAAACGGAGGTACGAAGTAAACATTGCAGTAAACTGCAAGTCAGATCCTAAAAGTTTTTTTAGCTATGTAAACAACAAAAAAAAGATTCGAAGTGGGATTGGCCCATTAACTGATAATTCTGGCAATATCGTGACAGACAGCCAACGCATAGCGAACACGTTAAATTCTTATTTCGCCTCGGTTTTTAATAGTAATTCTACCGATACTGCTGCTGCTCCTAACACTATTGAAAATCCCAGTCATTCCCTCCCTGACTTTGAAATCAGTCAGATGAGGCTCTCAAAGCGCTGCAGTCACTTAAAAGTAACAAAAGTCCAGGACCCGATAAAATATATCCAAAATTACTTAAAGAAATATCAACAGAGATACTCAGACCTTTACCAATGCTGTTTAATATGTCTTTGTACCATGGTATCGTTCCTAGTGATTGGAAAATGGCTAACGTAACACCCATTTTAAAAAAAGGCGACCGAAAATTACCGGATAATTACAGGCCAATCAGCTTAACTTCAATTATTGGTAAATTATTTGAGACAATTATTCGACATAAAGTAGTTAACTACCAAGAGTGGAATTCGCTAATCCTGGACTCGCAGCATGGTTTCCGTAACAACAGATTTTGTTTATCGAATCAATTAACGTTCTATAGGTAACGAGCTTCTTGCAGTCTATGATGTTTCTACATCAATTGATGTTATTTATTTGGACTTCCAGAAGGCGTTTGATAAAGTTCCACACTACAAGTTGCTTCATAAAATCAAGGAAATATTCATTGGGGGTAAGCTTCACGAATGGATCAAGCACTGGCTAAGCAATAGAAAGCATAGAGTTGTAATAAATGGAGTGACCTCTGAGTGGATGCCAGTCACTCGTGGTGTCCCCCAAGGCTCTGTCCTGGGACCCGTTCTCTTCGTCATTTACATCAACGACATTGACCTTGGTCTCAATAACTTCATTAGTAAATTTGCGGGCGACACGAAAATCGGCAATGCGGTACTAACGGAATGAGACAGGCGGAGCCTACAAGAAGATTTGCGTAATATATCAGATTGGTCAGTAAAATGGGAAATGCCTTTTAATATAAACAAGGGGCGTTCTACTGGTGATCTCCTAGCCTTCTTAACTGACTCTTGGTCATCCTCTCTTAGCCGTTTCGGTGAAACTTTTGCTATTGCGCTGGACATATCAAAAGCTTTTGATAGGGTCTGGCACAAATCTTTGCTTTCTAAACTACCCTCCTACGGTTTCTATCCTTCTCTCTGTATCTATATCTCCAGTTTCCTTTCTGACCGTTCTATTTCTGCCGTGGTAGACGGCCACTGTTCTTCCCCTAAATCTATTAACAGTGGTGTCCCACAGGGTTCTGTCCTATCTCCCACTCTTTTTCTGTTGTTCATTGATGATCTTCTTTCCAAAACGAACTGTCCTATCCATTCTTACGCCGATGATTCCACTCTGCATTACTCAACTTCTTTTAATAGAAGACCCACCCTTCAGGAACTTAACGACTCAAGGCTGGAGGCTGCAGAACGCTTAGCCTCAGACCTTACTATTATTTCCGATTGGGGCAAGAAGAACCTGGTGTCCTTCAACGCCTCAAAAACACAGTTTCTCCACCTATCCACTCGACACAATCTTCCAAACAACTATCCCCTATTCTTTGACAACACCCAGCTATCACCTTCCTCAACACTAAACATCCTCGGTCTATCCTTAACTCAAAATCTCAACTGGAAACTTCATATCTCATCTCTTACTAAATCAGCTTCCTCGAGGCTGGGCGTTCTGTACCGTCTCCGCCAGTTCTTCTCCCCTGCACAGTTGTTGTCCACATACAGGGGCCTTCTCCGCCCTCGTATGGAGTATGCATCTCATGTGTGGGGGGACTCCACTCACACAGCTCTTCTGGACAGAGTGGAGGCTAAGGCTCTTCGTCTCATCAGCTCTCCTCCTCATACTGATAGTCTTCTACCTCTTAAATTCCGCCGCAATGTTGCCTCTCTTTCTATCTTCTATCGATATTTCCACGCTGACTGCTCTTCTGAACTTGCTAACTGCATGCCTCCCCCCCTCCCGTGGCCCCGCTGCACTCGACTTTCTACTCATGCTCATCCCTATACTGTCCAAACCCCTTATGCAAGAGTTAACCAGCATCTTCACTCTTTCTTCCCTCACGCTGGTAAACTCTGGAACAATCTTCCTTCATCTGTATTTCCTCCTGCCTACGACTTGAACTCTTTCAAGAGGAGGGTATCAGGACACCTCTCCTTCTGTATTTGATCTTCCTTTCGGCCACCTCTTTTGTTTTACTTTAGGAGCAGCGAGTAGCGGGCTTTTTTTTTTTATTATTGTTTTATTTTTTTGTGTGCCCTTGAGCTGCCTCCTTTGTTGTAAAAAAAAAAAAAAACAAGTGCCAGATTCTGCAGGTTGGATCTCAAAATATAAAGAAGGATTATGAAATGTGCGGCGTTAAAATTAAAAGCGTTCACTCGGTCAAAGATCTTTGCGTCACAATCGCGTCTAACCTCAAGTTTTCCCAGCAGTGCAACGAGTCCATAAAAAAAAAGCAAACAGGATGATGGGTTTGATTAAGATAATTTTTTTAATTCAAGAATAAAGATGTTGTACTACCTTTGAATAATAGTTTCGTCAGACCTCATTTGGAATATGCCGTGCAGTTTTGGTCTCCCCACCATGCGAAAGACATTGTTAAATTAGAAGGTGTTCAGCGTAGAGCAACCAAAATGATTCCTTCATTACGAAACAAACCCTACGAGGAAAAGCTGTCACATCTAAACCTGTTTTCTCTTGAAAAACGCCACCTAAGAGGAAAACTGATCGAGTGCTTTAAAATACTTAACGGTTTTACCAACGTGGATCCGACCAAGCTGTTTGTGATGGATGATTCGACGCGAACGAGAAATAATGGCGCTAAACTCAAATGTAGACAAGTTCATTCAGATTGCACAAAATTCTTCTTCACTAATGCTGTCGTTCGAGATTGGAACAGATTACCACCATCAGTGTAACTCGATTGCATCGATTAAGAATAATCTTGACCGCTATCTCCTCCATCTCAATGTTCACTAGGTCAGTTTCAACGTCATTGTGGCCACATAACAACTGTCACTTAGGTTTAGGACAGACCACCTACTTTGGGCCTTAGGGAATGTGTGGTCTGGTTATCTATGTAATTTTATGTAATTCTCTCTCTCTCTCTCTCTCTCTCTCTCTCTCTCTCTCTCTCTCTCTCTCCGGCCACGCCTCCTTCATCATTATCTGTGTGTGTGTTATTGTTGTTGAGTTTCATGTCTTCAGAGAATTATGAATTATGGCATTTAACACTAGCATACATAAAAACTGTCCCTAACATATTTTATATCAGGGGTTCCCGACCGGGGGTCGCGGAGGATTTTCGGGGGGTCGCGAACCCTTGCTAGAAGCGGCTTGGGGAAATAATTTTTATGCCTATCGTTTCGAGGTAGTTTTCCGTTTTAATTCTGCTGGTGCTGTATGCTTCTACTGGTGAGTGTGAGAGGGAACATTAGGGGTATCTTTCAGGGGCATGTCAGGGCCGGTATGTTTTAAGATTGTTGTGTTAAATGTAAAACAGGCTGCTGATATCAAGGGGCTGCGTGAGCTGCTAGATTTTTGTTAAAGGTCACAAGGACAAATAGGTTGGGAACCACTGTTAGATAAAACAGGAAGAGCACACACACACACACACACACACACACACACACACACACACACACACACACACACACGTGCCCCTGACCTCACACGGTCAAGACACGGCTCGGCGCTCTCGCAGCAGCCCGGGGTCAGTCTGTTGGCCCCTGTTCCCCACTTCACTCCTTCCGTAGCTGTAAGCCCTCATCACTCCACTAACAAGGACCACACCTGCTAAAGTTCAACAGTGTACGTACGCAACAGTGACCATCCTGTACATTTAAGAGTGACATACGTGTGCACGTGCGTGCTACAGCTGCCAGTGTTGAATAACGTGCGCCCCAGCCACCCATCGCTACCGCCCTTGTGACTTGCTTAAACTAGGGCGAGGGAGCGGCCACCCTCCAACGGACGTTATTACACGCCTGAAAAACATCTAACTCTTCTGCAATCGAAGCAGAAGGAGAGGCAGACGAGTGACGAGAAACATCCCTGTCATCATTACGAGAGTGAGTAAGAACAAACCAGTGGCGGAGAAGGAGTACAAACATTTTGAGGTGCTGCGAGCGTGGTATAGACTGCCCTCCTTACTCCTCTCCAATGTGACCTCCCTCAGCAACAAGATCGAGGAATTAATGGTGACGGTCAGGTCCACTGGTGCTGGTGTGATGGCCATCACGGAGGCGTGGCAAATAGTTCCTGAGATCTGCAACATCGATAACTATGAACTATTTCATCATCTCAGGACTAATAGAAGAGGAGGGGGAGTGGCCCTGTACTGCCGCTCCGACCTCACTCTTTCACACCATCAGGTCGACACCCCCGAGGGAGTGGAGGCCCTGTGGGTGAGGGTCACACCTGTCCGCCATCCTCGCCACACTGTCTCCATCATCTACTGTGCGGCATACCACACCCCCCGCGCGCCCACTGCACAGCTGCTGGTTGACCACATCATCGACACAGCTGACGCTCTTCGAGTGAGATTCCCCTCTGCCAAGTTGGTCATCTGTGGGGATTTTAACCGCCTAGACGTCAACGACACGATGGACCAACTGAATCTCACTCAGGTCGTTAATTTCCCCACCCACCTACAAGCTACTCTCGACCTCATCATGACCGACCTGAGCCAGCAGTACTCACCCCCCCAGCCTCTCCCCCCCATGGGACGCAGCGGCCACCTGTCAGTCCTGTGGGAACCGGTTCACACCACCTCACTGCCTCAGTCATCCTCCGCCAGGTCATTCAGGCCCCTGACTGACTCGGCATTCAGACGGTTCGGGCAGTGGATTACGCAACACCCCTGGACTGAAGTGACAAATGAGCCAGACGTCAACCACAAATGGGAGCAATACCAGCACACTATTACCAGCGCCTACCACACCTTCTTCCCCATCAAGACGTTCCCAGTCCATCCATCTGACGCCCCCTGGATCAACCCCACCGTCAAGAGGCTCCTCTCGCAGAGAAACAGGGCCCACAACACAGACCCTGCCCGCTACAGACAGCTCAGGAACAGAGTCATCAGGGAGATCAGAACCGCCAGAGCAAACTATTATCCTGAAAAAATACACCATCTTAAACAGGCCAACAACAGACAGTGGTATCACAAGGTCAGGTCTCTTTGTGGACTCGGCAAACACTCACCCTCCTTCCCCTGCACTTCACATTTATCACCTGACCGAGCGGCCGAGGAGATAAATACCCATTTCGCGGGTATCTGTCAAAGCCTCCCAAAACTTGATCTCACCGCCCTCCCCACATACCTATCATCCCCCTCCCGACCCCCCTCCGTCCAGGAGGTTGACGTTTTCAATAAATTAAAGAAATTAAGGACGCACAGATCTACCACGCCCACTGACCTCCCAATCAAAATCTATAAGGAATTTGCCCCTGAACTTGCCGCCCCCATTTGCTCCGTAATAAATGCTTCACTTGAACAAAACACTTGCCCTAGCGACTGGAGAACTTCCTTTGTCACTCCCATCCCCAAAATTTCCAGCCCACAGTCCCTTAATGGCCTAAGGCCAATCGCCATCACGCCCATTCCCAGCCTCATTTGTGAAGATTTTATTTTTAACTGGGCTTATGATGATATTAGTAACCTCATAGACATCCAACAATTTGGCAACAAGAAGCGCTCCTCCACCACTCATTGCCTGGTCAGCTTTCTAGATTTCATACACAGCCACCTGGACAAACGAGACACCTCCCTTGCCCTTGCTTTTGTCGACTTCAGGAAAGCATTTGACCTTGTAGACCACACTGTTGTCATTACTAAGGCCATTGAGCTGGGGCTTCACCCTAATATTGTATCGTGGCTGACTGATTTCCTCAGCGCACGCTAGCAAATAGTTCGCTCCCAGGGCTCGGTCTCCCCTCCTCTTGAGCTGACGTGTGGCGTCCCGCAAGGGACTAAAATTGGTCCGCTTTGCTTCTTGGTGCTCATTAACGACTCTCTCATGGACACACCGCATCGCTGGAAATATGTTGACGACAGCACCTTGGGCGTCCCCGTCAACAACAGGGATCCAGACTATGCACCTCTTCAAGCGTAGCTCGACAACCTTCAGGCATGGACGGTTGACAACAGTGCCACTATCAACCACACCAAGACCATGGTGATGCACGTCTGCATGTCCAAGAGAGATGTGCCACCTCCGCTGCTGTCTATTGGCTCACACCACCTCCAGGTTGTCCAGTCCACCAAACTACTCGGCATCACTGTGGACAACCAGCTCAACTGGAAGCTCCACGTCTCCAACACCGTCGGAGCAGCCTCCTACAAGCTGTACATGCTGCGTAGACTCAGGACGCTGGGGGCACCGGCTGCTGAGCTGTGCAGTATTTACTCATCATTCATACTGCCAAAGGGGTAGGCGGTGGCCGAAGTGATAGCGTACTGGACCCACATTCGCCGCGTGATGGACGACGCGGGTTCGAATCCTCACGCTACCACTCGGATTTTTCAGTCACCGCCGAGTGGCTTAAAACTACCCACATGCTGTCCTGAAGACCACCCATCAACCCGGACTCTAGAGGAAGCCGTCCAAGCGAATCAAGAACGAGTTCCGGGGGGCAGCATGAGCCAATGCAAGATGGCGCCACTATAAACACTCGCCTGCGCCAGAACGGGCTGGGCCGACCATCAGGCCCCACCTGGAAGAAGCCTTGGGCCGACCATCAGGCCCCACCGGGAAGATGCCTACCGGCGCAATAAGCAACAACGTAAAAAAAAAAAATAAATAAATAAAATGCCTCCCCGGCGTGGTCATCGTCACTTACCCTGACCAAACAACAGAAGCTTGAGAGGGTTCAAAAGGGGCATTCAGGGTGATTTTAGGCCTGACTACCCACACCTACGACAATGCCTGACACCCCAGTCTCCCGAGGCTCTCTCTGAGGCACCACTTCAGAGCGCCGCGAACCGACCGTTACAAGCGTAGCGCAGTGCCCGCGATGGTGCGGATGATAAACAATGCCCAGTGACAGTCAAACCCAAAGGGCCGCGGTGAAGATTAGCACCTCGCCGCTACCCTCTGAGAGCCCCCTTCACACCACCCTCCCTCTCCCTTATGTCTCTATTTTTAGCTCTCCCAAAACACCCCCCACCCTCCCCCTCCCTCTAGTGTAGCCTATTTACTCTTAGTATATTGTATTTTTAATTTGTATATTTTCATCCTAACGGCTGCCATACATTAATAAACCTATTATTATTACACACACACACACACACACACACACACACACACTATTACAGGGAAGGCCAGCTGGTATAAAATGAAGTCGTTTAATACAATACATATATTTACAAGGGGTCAGTTATATAAATACATTATAAACAAAAAAAATACAGTCGTTATCGTTATCATCATCGTCATCATCATCATCATATGTGTCATCACATCATTGCTAGATGTCCATGTAGCGCGGCAATGGAAGGATGCCAGAGAGTAAGAAAAGAGGACACGCGAGAGAACGAGAGGTCGGAGAGGAAGTGAGGGAAGAAATATGGCAGTTATTGAGGCCTTATTGCATTCAAAGAACCTGTCAAAGTACAATGAAAGAGAAAGAAAGGAAGGAGGGAAGGAATGCTGAAAAACAACGTTACGCTTAGCATTATAGTTTTTTTTTCTTTTACTTATTGCTGGTACTGTTGTTGTATTTGCTGGTAATATATATATGGTGTATTGGTTGATATTATTTGTCTGTCATTTTATGAAGAGGAAAAAAACTCCCACAGTGACAACAGTAACAACAACAATACCAAAACAACAGTAGCAATAGTAAAAACAATTGCATTAGTTTCGTAGTAGTGGTAGTAGTAGTAGTAGTAGTAGTGGTAGTAGTAGCAGCAGTAGTTGTAGTAGTAGTAGTAGTAGTAGTAGCAGTAGTAGCAGCAGTTGTAGTAACGAGCAGTAGTAGTAGATGTAAAATCAGCAGCAGTAGCAAGGTCCAGGAGGAATAAGCACCAACAGGTATGTGACTTTAAAAATTACAACAAAGGAAAAAAGAAATACATGAAGTGTACTTGTGCGTGAAAAACGCAAAATGTGTGTGTGTGTGTGTGTGTGTGTGCCAGGAATAACCAACCAACTAACAAAACACACACACACACACACACACGTACACGTTCACAGGTACAGATCTACTAGCACTGATTGATGACAGCTCCGGGGAAAGTACAGGCCACCGATACAGAGACAGTGACGGAACGATTGGTGGAGAAGGTGGTGACGGTGACTGTGGTGCCGATGGTGGTCCACACCTTGAAGAAGAACTTGCCGTCGCCCGCCTTCTCCTCCGCCTGCGATTCAGTGTCCTCCTCGAGGATGCTGCCGTGGAGGCGCTCGGAGCCGTCTTTGTCATCCCAGACAGAGGCCAGCTTGTGGGAGCGTCTCAGCCTCCTACCCGTGCAAGCGGTAAGTGCCATACCATTGGCTGGTAGTTGGGAGAATAAGACGAGAGTATGGTGACGACAAACAAAAATGTGCTAAGGTAAACAGTCGCCAATAACTGGAGGATGTTAAAGACAGATAAGTTTTTAGGTATGTAAGTAGACGTAAAGAATAAGAAAACAAACAAAGATGTGAGACAGGAACATGTTTATTTAAATCGGCGCGTCAGGAAGAGGGAACAATAGGATGAAATGGAGTGGAATGTGACCATGGAAATATAAAGAAAAGGATATATATACAAAAAGAAAGGGAGAAAAAGAGACCCTTCTTCGATTGCATGAAGAGAATAAGAAAAGACAGAGAGATGGGGCAGACAGACATGTGATTAGAGATAAAAAGATAAGTAAGGGAGGGAATGAGAGGGGAAGGGAAACAGAAATGTCATCATAGACAGAATAGGAATAGAGAGAATATGACTAGGAATAGGAAAATGAATAGGAGAATAGGAAATGACAGAGAGATGTGGTACATGTCATAAGAGAAGAAAGTTAAGTAAGGGAAGGAATGGGAGGGAAAGAGAAAATACGAATATCATCATTCATATAAATAGAGTAAGAAACAAATACTACTACTACCACTACTACTACTACTACTACTACTACTACTAATAATAATAATAATAATAATGTAGTGACTTGCCTGATGCGGAAAGCCCCCAAAACCTACTCAGTTAAGGCCCAGTCACACTGAAGGCCAAGTCACACTGACTTTACGACCTACTGACGACCTCCAGGGACCTGCAGGTCGCGGAGGGTCTCACATGGTCGTGCGTGCGATCGTCATGTGTCTCCGTCTGCCGTGCGACCGAAAAGGTCGACTGGAGGTTTATGGTGCTGCTCTAAAACCTTCAGCCGACCTCTCAGGTCGCTGCCGGTCGTAAAAAAGGTTGCCGTCCGGTGGCCTGGACGGCAAGCGGACTGCCATCGGTGGCCGACAGGTGACCATTAACTGTTGAACGGCGACCGGATGGCAAGCGGATGCCGTCTGGTTGACGTCAAATAGTAGGAGGTCGCTGATGTTCGCCGTCCACTTTTCATCTGTCATTGGCCGTGGTCGATGTCCGGCCTTCCACCACACGGCGAGTTGTGCGGCGACCGGTGGTAGGTCAAACCACCCTTGCCCGGAAATGAGGTACATTACTGAGCAGTGATGTCCCACGACCCTCAGCCCGTCCAAGCTCCGCCCCGACTCAACATACTCCACAGGTCAAACACACGGGCAAATGTGTATGGGTCACCTCTGCCTAACCAAAATAAATTACTGCAGGACATGAAGTGCACAGCAGTAACAATGAGAGTCTGTGGAGCTATTGGCCTTTATCCATTTCAAAAAGAACTGTTAATTTCATCTTCTGCTCTGTCCAGGGTGATGGAAATGCATTATAACGAATATAATGTAACATACATACTAATAACAGGTTAAACCAAAATTGTTTGGAGCATTTTTTGCATGTCTGTGGCACATAGGGGCGGGGGAGGGCACAAATATCCGTCTTTTGCTGCAATGAAGCACAAAATACTTTCATTACCTTTATAAGAAACTATTTTTTCATATATAATTTATTTTACAGAATTAAGAATGAAAAATTTGTAATATAACTGGGTGATAATATTACTGTAACACGTCAGCTGCAGGTCGTTAAGGGAGGTCGCTGTTCTCATTGCGACAGGACGCGTACTGGTCCTTGCCTGTCGGTCACCGGTCGGCGTATGGGGGGCGTCTTGGCCTAACTCCAGGTGTGAGGACAAGGTGTGAATCTTACCATGGTCGCCGTACGCCCACCCACTGGACGGACACAGGACGGACACTAAAGACCACCGGTAGCCGTTCGGTCGAACGACTACTTTACCACCAATGTGGTCGGGGAGCGGTAGATGTGAATCGCAGCATTTTGCTGTCGCGGGTGGTCGTTAGCAGGTCGTAAACTCAGTGTGACTGTAGTTTTAGCCAGACTGGAAAAGGAGAGGCTTCTCATCTAGCCGGTCACGGTTTCGATCCCCGGTGTCGGAAATCCTTTCCGGGTCTGGCTTAATCTTTCGTGTTTCGTGACACGAAGAGGTCGTGTGCATGAATGGGAAAGTGAAATAGAGGACGTTACACTCCTACTACATCTAAAATTAATAATAATAATATTAATGACAAATTAATAATATTGATTATAATAATAATGACAGGGAGGCGGTGGCGTCCGGGAGGACGCAGGTTCCCGTCCCGCCCACCGCCACAAGCTGGGATTTTTCAGTCACCGCCGAGTGACCTAAGACTACCCATTGGTTGTCTTAGGCCAACCCGGACTCTAGATTCTTTCACTAAGAGAGGATCAAAGATGAGCTCCGGGTGACAGCATGAGCCAAGCAAGATGGCGCCACTATTAAGACTTACCTGCACCATAACGGGCTAGGGCCGATCAGCAGACCCCACCAAGAAAGCCTACCGGCGCCATGGGCAGAAAAGTAAATATACAATAATAATAATAATAGCATTGATAATATTAACAATATTGATGATGCTGAAAATACTCACATCTGTAGCAGGTGTAGGGCACGGTGGAGGTGAAGGAGGAGAGGAAAGTCCATGTGGAGGAAGAGCGAGCATTCTTTATGAAAAACTTGCCTGAAAGAAAAATTAAATAGAAATGATAATAATTTGGTGACTCTCTCTCTCTCTCTCTCTCTCTCTCTCTCTCTCTCTCTCTCTCTCTCTCTCTCTCTCTCTCTCAATCGACTTACCCTTATCCTCAGTATCATCACTAGGAAAAGTGCTGTCAGCCCTCTCAAATACGTTATCCACAGCCGTCTCTTGTTTGTCTGGAGTTGGGGTTTCTTCATTGGCACCAGCGGCGGCGTTTTCTTTCCTTTCCTTGGCTGCTGTAGTGTCGTTGTTGGCGTCATGGTCCACCCCTTCGCTCCCTGCCTCCTGATTGGCGGCCGGAGAGCACAGGAGCGCCACCAACAATAGTAAGGCGCCGAATGGATGCAACGCCTGGGAAAGGAAGATGAATATGTAGAAGAGAGAGAGAGAGAGAGAGAGAGAAAGGCAGTCAGACAGGCAAAACAAGTAGGCTATATACGCAAGTAGGCTATATACGCAGAGACTGGCAGAGAGAAAGAACACAAATATAATAATCCAGTAATCCTTCTCACATCCGACATAACAAAGCCATCGGACCATCCGGAGACGGACGAAATCCGGATGCGGAACATTGTCCTGACAGACCCCTCCGACATAACACGGACAGTGAATGGCAACCCTCCCATACTTTCGGCAATGTTCCTTTGTCTCTAGGCTGCAGTTTTTAGACATTAAAACACACATACGAATATCCAGCATAACGGCAGACACTAGGAAACAATGCATGAACAGCAAAATACATCAACAGAGTACAGAAGATGATGAAGGTTGCATATATATATATATATATATATATATATATATATATATATATATATATATATATATATATATATATATATATATATATATATATATATATATATACAGTGTACTGTGTTCGGTAAGAGCCTGACCTCCATTTTTGCTCAGCTTCTTTTAGGATTTACCCCCTAAAAAGGGGGAACGGGCCTTTGTCTAGCGACGGCCCGTCGCATGGGGGAACCCGCCGCTGGCGTGCGGCGGGTGTGGAGAAGCCTCCGCCGCCGCCACAGCCACGGGTAAAAGCCGGCGAGCAGTGACGGAGGCACGGGCTCTCTGGGCAGGCGCCCAGCAGACACCCGTAGCTGACTCGTGCGAACAGCCGACCGGTCGACTTGACCAAGGAGGGGTGGCCCTAAGCGAGGATAACCCCACGGGTCCACCTCGCCTCCGTAGAAGGGCCACCCGGCTGCTCGCCCGAGGAGTGCTGGCGTTCCACACATTGCTTGCTCAGCTGCGCTGCAGGGTTTTAAAGGTTAAGGTTATCTGTGCATGTAAAGTAGGAAAACCGATCGTTTTGGATTTGTAGGGCGGCCCTACCGGCCACTTCGAAATTTAACCTCCGGATACGGGTAAGTAAATTTGGATACGGACGTAATGTAGCGAAGGCCTAGTATCCGGATACGGGACGTATTTGCATTTGCCCTAAAAGATTTTATGGAGAGTGCAGAAGTTCCTAAAAATAAACCAGAAAAGGTGTGTGGGAGAATGGGACAGTAACTGCTTGTCAGCGAAAAAAAAAGTTCTATATAACTGCATAGGTTATCTAGTTATGTTTCGTAATGCTGTCAAGTACTTAAATAACATTTTGATTACTGAGAAGATAATAAATGGAACTCTCTCTCTCTCTCTCTCTCTCTCTCTCTCTTACCGTCATTTCTGCAACATTACTGTGGGTGTTTGTGGCATCCGACCACCTATATATAACACCCAAGGAACAGAAAGAAGAGGAGGAAGAAGAGGAGATAGAGGAAGTGGGAGAAGTGAACCAAAGGGTCCCGAGGAAACTATGCTACTGACTAAAAATAGGTAGGGGAAGAATGCAAGAAATATCGTCTCTTTAGACACATAATCACAGCATCTTTCTATTTGTGCAGAGGAACAGAGAGAGAAGGGAAGGTCGGCAGTGTTGCTTGTCACGACAATACGCAGCCTAAATAACAAAAGAATTTGGGAAACACCAAGTTGTTAAATATATAAGTTCGTTATATCCGAGGGCGCAGAAAGGTACAAAGTATTGGACGACTTGTAACAAAACGAGGTTGTTCACAGTTATTATAGTAGACACTAGGAAACAATGCATGAACAACAAAATCTACCAATATATTACAGTGCTGTTAAAGAAGATGAAGATTGCAAAAAGAAAATAGTGTAGAGTGTTCGGTAAGGATGCGGACGGCCATTTCTGCTTAGCTGCTGAGTTATCGGCTTTTACCTGTACGCGTAAAGAGGCCGGCTAGCTGACCAACCGATTATTTTGGATTTGTAGGCCGGCTTAACCAGTCATTTCGGAACTTTACATCCGGATACGGATAAGTAAATTCGGATACGGACGTAATGTTGCAAAGACCTAGTATCCGAATACGGAACGTCCAGATACGAGAGGGATTCCTTTACAACACGCTGGAGTAATCCTAAACCATTTTTTGGAGTGTGTGTGTGTGTGTGTGTGTGTGTGTGTAAACGAACTGAATAACGTATTTTTCAAGTATTAGATGTGATTTATTATCCTATCAGCGTGGTATCATGTCTTGTAGTCAGGGTCAATTAACAAGATTAACCTGCAGGTGAATATTAAATAGGTAAAAACTTTGATGCATCCTGTATAGGTTATCTATAGTTATGTTTCGTAATGCTGTCAAGTAGTTTAGTGATATTTTGTGTATTGAGAAAATAATAAATGGACCTCATCTCTCTCTCTCTCTCTCTCTCTCTCTCTCTCTCTCTCTCTCTCTCTCTCTCTCTCTCTCTCTCTCTCTCTCTCTCTCTCTCTCTTACTGTCATTTTTGCAACTTTATTTGAGGTGCTTGTGACTTCATCCACTTATATATAATGCCTAAGAAACAGGAGGAGGAGGAAGAAGAAGTGAACCAAGAGTGTCCCGTAGTAATATAAGCCACTAGTCAAAAATAGTCTAGGAAAGAATATAAGATAAATCGATTTTCATACACAAAAGTACAGTTTCAGTCTATGTGTACAGAGAAAGAGAGAGAGAAAGGAAGGTCGGCAGTGTTCCTTGTCACCACAATACGCAGTGTAAATAACACAGTAATTTTGGTAACACCGAGTTGTTAAATATAAAAATTCGTTATATCCGAGGGCGCAGAAAGGTACAAGGTATTGTACAACTTGTAGCAAAAAGATGTTGTTCACAGTTATAAGAACATAAGAAGGTAAGGAGTCTGCAAGAGGCCGGTTGGCCTATACAAGGCAGCTCCTGTACGCTCAACCCCACCTTACCTCACCATCTATGGCTTTATCTAACCTCTTCTTGAATGTATCTATGGTATTAGCACCCACAACATGGCTCCCAAGCCTATTCCATTCGTCCACCACGCTATTGGTGAACCAATTCTTGCCTATGTCTTTGTTGAATCTGAATTTGTCTAACTTAAAACCATTGCCACGCGTCCTACCTGGCTCTTTTACTCTCAAAATCTTATTGACATCCCCTTTATTAAAGTCCTTCATCCATTTATAGACTTCGATCAAGTCTCCTAGCAACCTTCGCCTTTCTAGCGAGTGTAGATTGAACTGCTTCAGCCTTTCTTCATAAGGCAAGTTTCTCACCCCCTGAATCATCTTTGTCATCCTCCTCTGTACAGATTCTAACATCTTGATATCCATTCTATTGTAGGGGGACCAGAACTGAACTGCATAATCGAGATGAGGTCTAACTAGTGCTAAGTAAAGTTTGAGGATGACTTCAGCGCTCCTATTGCTTACGCTCCTTGAGATGAAATCCAGTACTCTGTTGGCCCGATTTTTAGCCTGAATCCATTGAGCCCTAGGACGGAGGTCAGCGCTCACTAGGACTCCTAAGTCTCTCTCACGCCCAGACCTGCTTAGAGGAGTGTCATTTAACATCCGCTGCGACTGGTACGGATTTCGCCTTCACTGGTATCCTGGAAACACATGGTAAAAGGTCTTTCTCTGCCCCTGTAGTGGATAGTGGAGTGTTTCCCATGTGGTATTGGTGTGCTGGTTATCCCCTCCCAAGGTGCATGACTTTACATTTTTCTCCACTGAATTGTAGCAGCCACTTTTTGTTCAATTCCTGTAGCTTGGTGATGTTTTCTCGTAGGAAATCCGCATCCAAAAGGTTAAGGAGTAATTGTGTGAGGGGTTATTCCTACCTACACTCAAAATGCTACACTTCCCGACATTGAATTCCATCTGCCATTTCCCCGCCCAATCATATAGTCTGTCAAGCTCATCCTGGAGAACGGTAGCGTCCCTGTCTGATTGGATTACTCTACCGATCTTGGTATCATCTGCGAACTTACTGACATCACTACTAATTCCTGTGTCCAAGTCATTGATGTAAATAATAAAAAGCAGTGGACCCAGCACCGACCCTTGAGGGACTCCACTCGTAACACTGCCCCATTCAGATTTATTACCATTGATTTGCACACTCTGCTTCCTACCACTAAGCCACGCCCTGATCCAGTTCAAAATTTTACCATCTACGCCGTGAGCCTGTAATTTTAGTAATAGCCGGTGATGAGGGACTTTGTCGAACGCTTTACTAAAATCTAAATATAATATGTCATAGTTTTCATCTCGGTCAACCGCCTCGATTACTTTAGTGTAGAAGGACAACAGGTTAGTAAGGCAAGACCTACCCTTTGTGAACCCATGCCGTGCATCATGAATTAAATTATGCTTTTCTAGATGGTCCCGAATGCTCCCGGCTATAATTGACTCCAACATCTTTCCTACAACTGATGTTAAGCTAATTGGGCAATAATTTGAGGTGGCTGACTTGTCTCCCTTTTTGAAAATGGGCGTCACATTAGCTACTTTCCATTGATTGGGCACATACCCAACATTTACCGACATCTTAAAGATATCGGTAAGAGGGCCACTAAGGACCTCCTTACACTCTTTCAGAACCCTTGGGAATACTTCGTCTGGGCCCGGCGATTTGTTTTTCTTCAACCCACCAATCTCATCCTGGACTACTTGCTTAGTGATGATCACATCCCTCAACGTGTTCTCTCCGCCCTCATATATTTGAACTCTCTCCGGAATGGTTGTTAGATTTTCCTGCGTGAAAACTGAGAGGAAATGGTCATTCATCATTTGACTCATATCTCCTCCATTCTCAACGAGCTCACCCGTGGTTTTTTTCAACGGTCCAATTCTATCCCTTGTTTTCGTTCTGTACAATTTGAAGAACCCCTTGGGATCGCTCTTGGCCTCGTTGGCAACCCTAATGTCATAGTTTATTTTTGCTAGGCGGGTGTTCTCCTTCACCGACCTGGCTAGCTCAACATACCTACCCCTGAGGTGGATTTCTCCGTTCTTTATTTTCCTATAAATTCCTCTCTTCAAACCAATCTCATGTTTGTGTCTGCGGGTCATCCATTTGGGGTCGTTATTTTCCTTCCTACGTGCTTGGTAAGGGATATGCTGTCTCTGACCCGCTGCAATTACTCTAACTAAATTATTGTAGGTCATTTCTACATGGTTCCCCTGTCTTTCCGGTTCCAGCCCTGAGATCTGGCCCTCATCCAGCCTTAGGGTTCCCCAATTTACCTCCTCAAGGTGTCTTCTGAGCCCCTCATAATGAGCTCTTCTAATGTCAGGCACCAACGCAGGGTTGAGTTCATGGGTCACCGCCCAGTCTAATTTAAACCTAATTTCCTTGTGATCACTGCCACCTAATTCTCCCCCAACATCTAGCTCGCTGATCATATTCTCGGTGTTAGTTAAGACCAAGTCTAGAATGTTGTTACCCCTGGTGGGCTCAGTTGCTGTCTGCTTGAGAAAATTATCTTGTATTACTTTCAGAAATCCCTCAGATTCTAGATCACCCGCCACGCCTTCCCAGTCTATATTCCTATAGTTAAAATCCCCCATTATGCAGACATTTTTGCTCCTGCTCGCCCTACCTGACTCTTGCAGTAATATATCAGTGTCCTGCCTGTTAAGGTTGGGTGACCTGTAAAGAACCCCTAGAATTAGTTTGTCTTTCCCTTTGTGGACGTCCACCCAAACTGATTCTGAGTCGCCATTTGTTTGAACAGAGTTGTTAGCGGAACATTTAAGTGTGTCTTTAACATAAAGTGCCGCCCTCCCCCCCCTCCCCTTCTTCCCTTTCTATCTTTGTGAAACATCTGATAACCATCCATTTCATACTCCGACATGAAGTTTTTGTTTGCAGTATCCACCCACGTTTCCGTGATAGCTATAATGTCGAATTTCTCGACACATGCTTTCCCCCTCAGTAGATCTATCTTGTTCCTGAGACTCCTACTGTTGGTGTAATAAGCCATTAGCCCATCCTTTCTTATATCCTTTCGATCACTCCTGCGCCCCCTAGTCCCAGTCTGCGATGCATAGCCACTGATGACAGGCCTTCCCCCCTCGCCTACTCTAAAAAAATCCTGTAGGGTGCTAAGTGATCACTCGAGAGAGTCTGCGAGAACCTCCACCCCCTGGAATGACAGGTGCACGCCATCATTGGCACACAAGGTGCCTTTATTGTAGAAGAAGTCCTAATTATCAAGGAAAAGCCAACCATTTCGCATACAGTGGGCCGCCAGCCTGCTGTTTACTGCTAAGGCTCTGGAAAGCCATCCCTCACCTATCCCCCTCCTCGGGAAAACACCACAAACGGCCGGCACCCCTCCGAAGTCTCTCACTTTAGCAAACGATTCCCTGAAGCGCCGAAACATCTCTTCGCTACCCACTCTATCGATGTCATTACCTCCCCTGCTAAAATTTCCTCCATCCTGTCAGATACGTGCTGTATGCCTGCCCCGGGAAAGCACACTCGCAGCCTATTGTCCTTATCCCTTGTACAAAAGTACCTGTCAATGAACCTGACTTGACTGTCACCAACCAACAGGACTTTCCTCATAGAAATTGTGTCGGTAGACGGAAGGGAAGGCGCTACAGGAGGAGAGGAAGGGGCGGCAACAGGGGAGGAGGAGGAGGAGGAGGAGGACGATGAGTGGGAGAATGAGAGAGAGGAGGGGGATGACGTCGAATGGGAAGGGAGAGAGGAGGAGGTGGCTGAGGTGGTGGCGGAGGTGGCGGAGGAGGTTTATATACTCCTCCTCTACCTCTACTCAAAACTGCTGCTGTTACAGCTGCTGGACGTTCATCCTCAAAATTCATTGTTTTTGAAATATTATCTCAATCTCTCATTCACAGCTTCCTGACTTTCAACATCTTTCTATTCTCATCCATAACTTCTTTTCTAAACCTACTTTTCCTTTCACCCACACAATTCTTGATCCCTTCCAACCATAATCAGCCACACCATTCCACACTCTTTCAGTCATCACAATAGCACATTCTTCCTTACCCCTGCCTCTATACTTCTCATCTATCCCCGTCCAAACAACCCCCCCAAGTACACCCTCCCACGTACCCTCTCTGCCATCAATCACACCAGTTCCTCGAATATGTGTTTCACTCACTCCTAACACATCCACTCTACCATTTACAAATTTTTCAATCATCACTCTCCTCTTTTCCTCATCACCTACCCCATTTACATTTATAGACACCAGTCTCGTACATTCCTTTCTCTTCTGCCGCCCTCACGCCATCGCTCCTGCCTCTAAAGACTCGATAAAAGTATTAGAGGCCACCAATGGGTGGTCAGTCCAATGTAAAGTTATGGAGACTTGCTCCTTGTCCAGTCTAAATGGATTAAAACAAAGCAGCTGACGGTCACTGCCCCCCCCCCCACCCCCCGTTGGTTCTACCCCGCAGGGTATAGTAACGGTGCGCACCACGTGAAGGTGAGGATGGGGTAGGCTACCTTCCCAGTCAGAGGGTAGCCGTATTGCTTCTCCCAATACCCAAACAAGGCTGTATGTATAAACAGCAAACCTTGCACCTCGGATAAACCATTATATATATATATATTTATATATATACATATATATATATATATATATATATATATATATATATATATATATATATATATATATATGTATATATATATATATATATATATATATATATATATATATATATATATATATATATATATATATATATATATATATATATATACGAGTATCTATATATATATATATATATATATATATATATCTATATATATATATATATAGATATATATATATATATATATATATATATATATATAATAGTGTGCCCAGATACCGTGTGTGTGTTTATATATATATATATATATATATATATATATATATATATGTATGTGCACAACTTTGCTCTCATCAATGATCTAGAGCAGCTGGTTCAGCACTCTGTATTCCTGAAGACCGGCCCAACATACTAAACGTCTTCCTTACGTCTAACCTTTCTGCTAACTCTGTCAAACTATTATCTCCGTTGGGCTCCTCCGATCACAATATTATATCTGTATCCTGTCCTATCGCTTCTGTATAGCCTCTGGACCCACCGAAGAGGCGATGCTTCTGGCATTTTACTTCAGCTCGGTGGAACGATCTGAGGATGTACTCTTCCGATTTTCCGTGTAATGATTACTGCTTCCAGGAGAGAGAGACCCCTCTGTGTGTGCCCAGCGCATCACAGAGGTGATTGTCTCTGGAACGGAGGCATACATTCCAGGTACTTTATTTATTTCTCATGCTAAAAAGCCTTGGTTTAATCACGCTTGTTCTCGTGCTGTCAAAGATAGAGAGACAGCTTACAAAAGGTACCAGAGCCTTCGAACTCCCGCTAACCATGATCTTTACATTTCCGCCTGGAGTCGTGCCAAATCTATTCTTCGACTTACCAAAAGCTCATTCAGCCATAGTAAATGTCAAAACCTTGCTTTCTCTAATTCTTCCAAAGACTTTTGGCACCTAGCCAAAAATATCTTCTCCAACTTCACTTCCTATTTTTTCCCTCCTCTTCTTAACCCTGACGGCAGCACCGCCGTCTCAAGGCTGGACTCTTCGCTCAAGCTTTCTGTAACAACTCCACTCTGGACGATTCTGGGCATATTCCTCCTACTCATCCCACCGCTGACTCCTTTATGCCTGTTATTAAGATTCTTAGGAATGATGTTTTCTATGCCCTCTCTGGGCTCAGCTCTCAGAAGGCTAATGGACCTGATGGAGTGCCTCCTAATGTCATTAAAAACTGTGCTTCCGTGCTGACACCCTGCCTGGTCAAACTCTTTCGCCTCTGCCTGTCAACATCTACCAGCTTCCAGCTGGAAATACGCCTTCATATAGCCTGTGCCTAAGAAGGGTGACCGTTCCAATCTTTCAAACTACCGCCCTATAGTTTTAATTCCTGTCTATCTACAGCTTTTGAACCAATCCTTAACCGGAAGATTCAAAAGCACCTTTCCACTTCTGACCTTTTATCTGATCGCCAGTATGGGTTCCGCAAAGGGCGTTTTACTGGCGATCTACTTACTCTCTTAAATGTTTCTCTCTTAAGGCGGACACACACTATATAATGCGGCATGTCTGGCGGCCGGAAAGTGGGCGGAGTTAGAGGCCTTAAGGCAGTGTGTGTGGGTGTAATTTGTGCGGCGCGGCCTCACGACACGGCCGGATGGCCTTCTGTTTATGTTTGAAATTCCATCCGGCGCGGCACTCCGCCTCACAGTGTGTGTCACCTTGCTGCACGGCCTTGAGGCGGGTATTATCTCAGAGCGACGCTGACACCCATGGTGTACACATTATTTACGCTGCACGATGTCTAACGTCTGGATAAATAGGGACTTTTGGATCTGTTTTATTGATCTGTACAAGTGCCATCCATGTTTGTGGAACATAAAACATAAACTGTGTTGCTGTTGTCGCTGCGGCGGTGGGGCTCAGAGTGACGGCCGCCGCCCGGTGTTCTGTAAGGCCGCCTCATAGTGTGTGTACTTCATCCGGCCGACGAGGCTCCGCCCACTTTCGGCCGCCGGACAGGCCGCATCGTATAGTGTATGTCCGCCTTTAACCGTTTCGGTGAAACTTTATCAGTTGCGCTAGACATATCGAAAGCCTTCGATAGAGTCTGGCGCAAGTCTTTGGTTTCTAAACTGCCCTATTTCGAATTCTATCCTTCTCTCTGTTTCTTTATCTCTAGTTTCCTTTTCGGCCGTTCTATCTCTGCTGTGTTAGACGGTTACTGTTCTTCACTTAAACCTATCAACAGTGGTGTTCAAGGGAGGAGAAGAACTGGCGGAGACGATACAGAACGCCCAACCTCGAGGAAGCTGATTTAGTAAGAGAGGAGATACGAAGTTTCCAGTTGAGATTTTGAGTTGCGGATAGACGGAGGATATTTAGTGTAGAAGAAGGTGACAACTGAGTGTTGTCGAAGAATAGGGGATATGTGTTTGGAAGATTGTGTCGAGTTGATAGGTTGAGAAACTGGGTTTTTGAGGCATTGTAGGACACAAGGTTCCTTTTACCCCAGTCGAAAACGATAGCAAGGTCTGAGGTTAAGCGTTCTGCAGCCTCCAATCTGCAGTCTTGTAATTTCTGTTGAGAGGGTCTTCTGTTGAAAGAAGTTGAATAATGCAGAGTGGAATCATCAGTGTATGAATGGATAGGACAGCTTGTTATGGAAAGAAGATCATTGATGAATAACAGGAAGAGAGTGGGTGATAGGACAGAGCCCTGTGGAACACCACTGTTGATTGGTTTAGGTTTAGGGGAAGAGCAGTGACAGTCTACCACAGCCGAGATAGAACGGCCGGAAAGGAAACTGGAGATAGAGGAACAGAGAGAGGGATAGAATACGAAAGAGGGCAGTTTAGAAAGCAAAGACTTGTGCCAGTCTCTATCGAAAGCTTTTGATATGTCTAGCGAAACTGAGAAAGTTTCACCGAAACGGCTAAAAGGCGATGACCAAGAGTCAGTTAAGAGATTGAAGAAGATCGCCAGTAGAACGCCCCTTGCGGAACCGATACTGGCGATCAGATAGATGGTAAGAAGTGGATAGGTGCTTTTCAATCTTCCGGTTAAGGATTGATTCAAAAGCTTTAGATAGGCAGGAAAGTAAAGCTATAGGGCGGTAGTTTGAGGAATTGGATCGGTCACTCTTTTTAGGCACAGGCTGTATGAAGGCAGGAATGAAAGGTAGATGTTGACAGGCAGAGGCGAAAGAGTTTGACCATGCAGGGTATCAGCACGGAGGCGCAGTTTTTAAGTACAATAGGAGGCACTACATCATGTCCATAAGCCTTCTGAAAGTTGAGGCCAGAGAGGCCATTGAAAACATCACTCTGAAGAATCTTAATAACAGGCATAAAGGAGTCAGAGGGGGGATGAGTAGGAGGAATATGCCCAGAATCGTCCAGAGTGGAGTTGTTACAGAAAGTTAAGATAGAAGAGTTCAGCCTTAGAGATAGATGAGACGGCGGTGCTGCCGTCTGGGTTAAGGAGAGGAGGAAAAGGTGAAGAGTGAAATTGTAGAAGATATTTTTGGCTAGGTGTCAGAAGTCACGGGAAGAATTAGAAAAAGCAAGGTTTTGATATTTTCTATTTATGAAATATGTTTTGGTAAGTCGAAGAATAGATTTGGCACAATTCAAGTCTGAAATATAAAGATCATGGTTAGCAGGAGTGTGAAGGCTCTGGTACCATTTGTGAGCTGCTTCTCTATCTTTGACAGGACGAGAACAAGCATGATTAAACCAAGGCTTTTTAGCATAAGGAGTAGGGAAAGTACTTGGAATGAATGTCTCCATTCCAGAGACAATCACCTCTGTAATGCGCTGGGCACACACAGAGGGGTCTCTATCCTGGAAGCAGTAATCTTTCTACGGGAAATCGGAAAGTACATCCTCAGGTCGTTCCACCGAGCTGAAGCAAAATGCCAGAAGCATCGCCTCTTCGGTGAATCCAGAGGATATACAGGAGCGATAGGACAGGATACAGATATAAGGTTGTGATCGGAGGAGCCCAATGGAGAGAACAGTTTGACAGAGTAAACTGAAGAGTTAGAGGTAATTAAGAGGTCTACTATGTTGGGCCGGTCTCCAAGGCGGTCGGGATTTGGTGCTGAACCAACTGCTCTAGGTCGATGAGGAGAGCAAAGTTGTAGGCTTGTTCACCAGGCTGATCAGTGAGAGAGGATGAAAGCCAAAGCTGGTGGTGAACATTGAAATCTCCCAAGATGGAAATTTCAGCGAAGGGAGAGTGGGTCAAGATATGCTCCACTTTAGAGTTCAATTAGTCAAAGAATTTAACATAGTTAGTAGAGTTAGGTGAGAGATACACAGCACAGATGTATTTAGTAATAGAATGACAATGAAGTCTTAGCCAGATGGTGGAAAATTCTGAAGAGTCAAGGTCGTGGGCACGAGAGCAAGTGATGTCGTTGCGCACGTAGACGCAACATTCAGTTTTGGATTGAAATTTAGGATAGAGACAGTAGGAGGGAACAGAGTAGAGATTGCTCCTAGTAGCCTCAGAGACCTGTGTTTCGGTAAGGAAGAGAAAGTGAGGTTTAAAGGAGAGATGGTGTTCCACAGAATGGAAATTAGAACGAAGACCGCGAATGTTGCAGAGATTGATAAAAAAGAGGTTCGAGAAGTTATCAAGACCCCAGGCGGGGACTCCGAGGCAGGGTGTAAGTGCGCCATTTTGAATTTTGAATTTTGGGAAAAGGTGTGTATGTTGTGTGAATGTAGTGTTGTGTGGATAGAGAGAGGATCTGTCTTTAGAGAGCATGCTGAACTACTCTCTGGTGTTGGTGAGACAATAGGGACACGGTTAGTGAGGACATGGGAAGGGTCTTTGGAGGGCTTCAGCACCCTCCTCACTTTCCATATATACTCACCGGGAGTGGCTTGCGCCCGTTTCGGTAGGTGTCTTCCTATCTCCTCCAGCAATATTACCTTCATTTCCTAAATTCCTTTTTTAAGCCTCCCATATGGAGTGACTTCTTACAGGATATAAATCATTCTTAATCTTTTCAGTATTATCATCCTCTTCTGAAGACCGATTTGAACGATTTGATCATTGATGTTTGTGTTACGCCATCTTTTAAAGGAATACTGACTCTTCCTCCTACTCCTCCTTGATGCATGCCTTCTCGCCCTAACCACTCTGTCTTCCCTTTGTGTGCACTGGAAGGGCAAGGGTTACGGAATGAGGGTCAAGGAGAGAGCTAGAGGGCGTGGTCACCTCTAAACTCCTCAGTATTCCATTTTTAGGCTTTATCAGCTTGGCTGTGATGGGAACGAACGGGTGATTTATAAGGCTTGCCTTCCGCAAAGCCACGCGTACTTTTGCCTGCCTCTCTCTCTCTCAGTAAATCGTAAAACAACTAACAACTCCATTTCTCGAGTTATAAAAAAAGACAATTTAAGGGTTCGTAACCTTAACGCTCGAAGCTTAAGTAATAAGATCGATGAATTGCAGTGCTTAACTAAAACTGAGGACTTTGATGTAATTGCCGTAACTGATACAGTTATTGACACCACTAATAATGAATTTTTTTTTTTAATATAATATAGATAACTTTATATTTTTCAATAAAGACCAAGTTAATCGTAGAGTCAAAAGTAGCTTACAGCCCGTTGATAAAACACCAAAGGACAGTAATGTAGAACACGTGAGCGTGATTACAAATACCGATCAATTTAAAATCAACATATCCGTCACTTATAGGCCTCCAGGACAATCACGTGAGGATGATGAAATAATGTATAACGTTTTGCAAAGAACACTCCGAAACAGTGATGCATTGATTTTGGGCGATTTTAATCTACCGCATATAGACTGGCAGACACTCACGGGATCCGAGGGGGAATGGCACAGGATGCTAGACTTCGTTGAAAATAACTGCCTTAGCCAAATGGTTAGTGAACCAACGCGCGATAATAATATTCTTGATCTTGTATTAGTAACCCAAGAGAACTTAGTTGACAATGTTAGCGTTGGCGAACACCTTGGATCATGCGATCATAGACTGGTGCGTCTCGACATAAAAGCTCAAACAAGGATTATAGACAATAAGATATTGGTTCCCAATTTCAAAAGAGCGGATTTTGAAAGAATAAGACAGTCATTAACGAACTTTCAATTAGTATCCAACATCGACTTCGAAGAATATTGGCAAGACTTTAAAGCTCGATTACTAACTGAACAAAATAAATCCGTGCAATCTTGTGAAAAGCATCGAAAAGTTAAAAATCCTCCGTGGTTTAATAATGAAATCAAACTTGCTCTCCAAAAGAGGAACTTGTTATTATAGGCAAAAGGAAACCGATAACTCTACCGAAAATAGTACACGGCACTACGAAGCAAGACGACAAGTCAAAAGTTTAATCAAACAGGCGAAACGGAGGTACGAAGTAAACATTGCAGTAAATTGCAAGTCAGATCCTAAAAGTTTTTTTAGCTATGTAAACAACAAAAAAGAGATTCGAAGTGGGATTGGCCCATTAACTGATAATTCGGGCAATATCGTGACAGACAGCCAACGCATAGCGAACACGTTAAATTCTTATTTCGCCTCGGTTTTTACTAATAATTCTACCGATACTGCTGCTGCTCCTAACACTATTGAAAATCCCAGTCATTCCCTCCCTGACTTTGAAATCAGTCAGATGAGGCTCTCAAAGCGCTGCAGTCACTTAAAAGTAACAAAAGTCCAGGACCCGATAAAATATATCCAAAATTACTTAAAGAAATATCAACAGAGATACTCAGACCTTTACCAATGCTGTTTAATATGTCTTTGCACCATGGTATCGTTCCTAGTGATTGGAAAATGGCTAACGTAACACCCATTTTAAAAAAAAGGCGACCGAAAATTACCGGATAATTACAGGCCAATCAGCTTAACTTCAATTATTGGTAAATTATTTGAGACAATTATTCGAGATAAAGTAGTTAACTACCTAGAGTGGAATTCGCTAATCCTGGACTCGCAGCATGGTTTCCGTAACAACAGATTTTGTTTATCGAATCTATTAACGTTCTATAACGAGCTTCTTGCAGTCTATGGTGTTTCTACATCAATTGATATTATTTATTTGGACTTCCAGAAGGCGTTTGATAAAGTTCCACACTACAAGTTGCTTCATAAAATCAAGGAAATATTCATTGGGGGTAAGCTTCACGAATGGATCAAGCACTGGCTAAGCAATAGAAAGCATAGAGTTGTAATAAATGGAGTGACCTCTGAGTGGATGCCAGTCACTCGTGGTGTCCCACAAGGCTCTGTCCTGGGACCCGTTCTCTTCGTCATTTACATCAACGACATTGACCTTGGTCTCAATAACTTCATTAGTAAATTTGCGGGCGACACGAAAATCGGCAATGCGGTACTTACAAAATGTGACAGGCGGAGCCTACAAGAAGATTTGCGTAATATATCAGATTGGTCAGTAAAATGGGAAATGCCTTTTAATATAAACAAGGGGCGTTCTACTGGTGATCTCCTAGCCTTCTTAACTGACTCTTGGTCATCCTCTCTTAGCCGTTTCGGTGAAACTTTTGCTATTGCGCTGGACATATCAAAAGCTTTTGATAGGGTCTGGCACAAATCTTTGCTTTCTAAACTACCCTCCTACGGTTTCTATCCTTCTCTCTGTACCTATATCTCCAGTTTCCTTTCTGACCGTTCTATTTCTGCCGTGGTAGACGGTCACTGTTCTTCCCCTAAATCTATTAACAGTGGTGTCCCACAGGGTTCTGTCCTATCTCCCACTCTTTTTCTGTTGTTCATTGATGATCTTCTTTCCAAAACGAACTGTCCTATCCATTCCTACGCCGATGATTCCACTCTGCATTACTCAACTTCTTTTAATAGAAGACCCACCCTTCAGGAACTTAACGACTCAAGGCTGGAGGCTGCAGAACGCTTAGCCTCAGACCTTACTTTTATTTCCGATTGGGGCAAGAAGAACCTGGTGTCCTTCAACGCCTCAAAAACACAGTTTCTCCACCTATCCACTCGACACAATCTTCCAAACAACTATCCCCTATTCTTTGACAACACCCAGCTATCACCTTCCTCAACACTAAACATCCTCGGTCTATCCTTAACTCAAAATCTCAACTGGAAACTTCATATCTCATCTCTTACTAAATCAGCTTCCTCGAGGCTGGGCGTTCTGTACCGTCTCCGCCAGTTCTTCTCCCCTGCACAGTTGCTGTCCACATACAGGGGCCTTGTCCGCCCTCGTATGGAGTATGCATCTCATGTGTGGGGGGGCTCCACTCACACAGCTCTTCTGGACAGAGTGGAGGCTAAGGCTCTTCGTCTCATCAGCTCTCCTCCTCATACTGATAGTCTTCTACCTCTTAAATTCCGCCGCAATGTTGCCTCTCTTTCTATCTTCTATCGATATTTCCACGCTGACTGCTCTTCTGAACTTGCTAACTGCATGCCTCCCCCCCTCCCGTGGCCCCGCTGCACTCGACTTTCTACTCATGCTCATCCCTATACTGTCCAAACCCCTTATGCAAGAGTTAACCAGCATCTTCACTCTTTCTTCCCAAACAACTATCCCCTATTCTTCGACAACACCCACCTATCACCTTCCTCAACACTAAACATCCTCGGTCTATCCTTAAATCAAAATCTCAACTGGAAACTTCATATCTCATCTCTTACTAAATCAGCTTCCTCGAGGCTGGGCGTTCTGTACCGTCTCCGCCAGTTCTTCTCCCCTGCACAGTTGCTGTCCATATACAGGGGCCTTGTCCGCCCTCGTATGGAGTATGCATCTCATGTGTGGGGGGCTCCTCACACAGCTCTTCTGGACAGAGTGAGGCAAAGGCTCTTCGTCTCATCAGCTCTCCTCCTCATACTGATAGTCTTCTACCTCTTAAATTCCGCCGCAATGTTGCCTCTCTTTCTATCTTCTATCGATATTTCCACGCTGACTGCTCTTCTGAACTTGCTAACTGCATGCCTCCCCCTCCTTGGCCCTGCTGCACTCGACTTTCTACTCATGCTCATCCCTATACTGTCCAAACCCATTATGCAAGAGTTAACCAGCATCTTCACTCTTTCATCCCTCACGCTGGTAAACTCTGGAACAATCTTCCTTCATCTGTATTTCCTCCTGCCTACGACTTGAACTCTTTCAAGAGGAGGGTATCAGGACACCTCTCCTCCCGAAACTGACTTATCTTTCGGCCACCTCTTTGGATTCTTTTTAGGAGCAGCGAGTAGCGGGCTTTTTTTTTATTAATGTTTACTTTTTTGTGCCCTTGAGCTGTCTCCTTTGCTGTAAAAAAAAAAAAAAAAAAAAAAACGCTGGTAAACTCTGGAACAATCTTCCTTCATCTGTATTTCCTCCTGCCTACGACTTGAACTCTTTCAAGAGGAGGGTATCAGGACACCTCCCCTCCTGTATTTGATCTTCCTTTCGGCCACCTCTTTTGTTTTACTTTAGGAGCAGCGAGTAGCGGGCTTTTTTTTTATTATTGTTTTATTTTTTTGTGCCCTTGAGCTGCCTCCTTTGTTGTAAAAAAAAAAAAAAAAAAAAACAAGTGCCAGATTCTGCAGGTTGGATCTCAAAATATAAAGAAGGATTATGAAATGTGCGGCGTTAAAATTAAAAGCGTTCACTCGGTCAAAGATCTTTGCGTCACAATCGCGTCTAACCTCAAGTTTTCCCAGCAGTGCAACGAGTCCATAAAAAAAAGCAAACAGGATGATGGGTTTGATTAAGATAATTTTTTTAATTCAAGAATAAAGATGTTGTACTACCTTTGTATAATAGTTTCGTCAGACCTTATTGGAGTATGCCGTGCAGTTTTAGTCTCCCCACCATGCGAAAGACATTGTTAAATTAGGTGTTCAGCGTAGAGCAACCAAAATGATTCCTTCATTACGAAACAAACCCTACGAGGAAAAGCTGTCACATCTAAACCTGTTTTCTCTTGAAAAACGCCACCTAAGAGGAAAACTGATCGAGTACTTTAAAATACTTAACGGTTTTACCAACGTGGATCCGACCAAGCTGTTTGTGATGGATGATTCGACGCGAACGAGAAATAATGGCGCTAAACTCAAATGTAGACAAGTTCATTCAGATTGCACAAAATTCTTCTTCACTAATGCTGTCGTTCGAGATTGGAACAGATTACCACCATCAGTGTAACTCGATTGCATCATTTAAAAATAATCTTGACCGCCATCTCCTCCATCTCAATGTTCACTAGGTCAGTTTCAACGTCATGGTGGCCGCATAACAACTGTCACTTAGGTTTAGGACAGACACCTAGTTTGGGCCTTAGGGCCTGTGTGGTCTGGTTATCTATGTAATTCTATGTAATTCTCTCTCTTCTCTCTCTCTCTCTCTCTCTCTCTCTCTCTCTCTCTCTCTCTCTCTCTCTCTCTCTCTCTCTCTCTCTCTCTCTCTCTCTCTCTCTCTCTCTCTCTCTCTCTCTCTCTCCGGCCACGCCTCCTTCATCATTATCTGTGTGTGTGTTATTGTTGTTGAGTTTCATGTCTTCAGAGAATTATGAATTATGGCATTTAACACTAGTATACATAAAAACTGTCCCTAACATATTTTATATCAGGGGTTCCCGACCGGGGGTCGCGGAGGATTTTCGGGGGGTCGCGAACCCTTGCTAGAAGCGGCTTGGGGAAATAATTTTTATGCCTATCGTTTCGAGGTAGTTTTCCGTTTTAATTCTGCTGGTGCTGTATGCTTCTACTGGTGAGTGCGAGAGGGAACATTAGGGGTATCTTTCAGGGGCATGTCAGGGTCGGTATGTTTTAAGATTGTTGTGTTAAATGTAAAACAGGCTGCTGATATCAAGGGGCTGCGTGAGCTGCTAGATTTTTGTTAAAGGTCACAAGGACAAATAGGTTGGGAACCACTGTTAGATAAAACAGGAAGAGCACACACACACACACACACACACACACACACACACACACACGTGCCCCTGACTTCACACGGTCAAGACACGGCTCGGCGCTCTCGCAGCAGCCCGGGGTCAGTCTGTTGGCCCCTGTTCCCCACTTCACTCCTTCCGTAGCTGTAAGCCCTCATCACTCCACTAACAAGGACCACACCTGCTAAAGTTGAACAGTGTACGTACGCAACAGTGACCATCCTGTACATATAAGAGTGACATACGTGTGTACGTGCGTGCTACAGCTGCCAGTGTTGAATAACGTGCGCCCCAGCCACCCATCGCTACCGCCCTTGTGACTTGCTTAAACTAGGGCGAGGGAGCGGCCACCCTCCGAAGGACGTTATTACACGCCTGAAAAACATCTAACTCTTCTGCAATCGAAGCAGAAGGAGAGGCAGACGAGTGACGAGAAACATCCCTGTCATCATTACGAGAGTGAGTAAGAACAAACCAGTGGCGGAGAAGGAGTACAAACATTTTGAGGTGCTGCGAGCGTGGTATAGACTGCCCTCCTTACTCCTCTCCAATGTGACCTCCCTCAGCAACAAGATCGAGGAATTAATGGTGACGGTCAGGTCCACTGGTGCTGGTGTGATGGCCATCACGGAGGCGTGGCAAATAGTTCCTGAGATCTGCAACATCGATAACTATGAACTATTTCCAGAGCTGGGCGCGTTACTGGATATCGGGTAGTCCGGTACCGCTCCTCCGCACCTCGAAACACATATAGTCCGTACCTGTACTTCCGCGCCTAAATTTTTTTCACTCGTTCCGGTACCGCACCTCCGGTACCGTACCCAAAACTATTAAAGCGCGCCTGAAAAATCTAGTCCGTACCTTAAAAAAAAGAAATACAAGGCAATACTGCAGCAGCATTATTATTATCATTATTATTATTATTATTATTACCATTATTTTTGTTATCATTATTGTCATTTTAACGCATAGAATCTCCACCACCTGAAGTAAAGTAACTACTTTTACACTCATCATAATTATCATACCTCAGTACACATGCAACACCGGGCCGTAAATCTGAATGAGTGACGTCACTCAAGTGGCGGGAAAACATGCCCTGCAGCACAGACCGCGTAAACGACCGGAAGTATTACTGCAGAGCGCGGAGGTACGGAGGTACGGACTTAAAATACTGCCGTTCCGCACCTGTTACTTCCGCACTTTTGAAAAACTTTCCGCACTTCGGACCTCCGCACCTCGTTTAAAGGTCCGCAGGTCCGGAGGAGCGGAGGTGCGGACAGAGGTACGGAAGTGCCCAGCTCTGACTATTTCATCATCTCAGGACTAATAGAAGAGGAGGGGGAGTGGCCCTGTACTGCCGCTCCGACCTCACTCCTTCACACCATCAGGTCGACACCCCCGAGGGAGTGGAGGCCCTGTGGGTGAGGGTCACACCTGTCCGCCATCCTCGCCACACTGTCTCCATCATCTACTGTGCGGCATACCACACCCCCCGCGCGCCCACTGCACAGCTGCTGGTTGACCACATCATCGACATAGCTGACGCTCTTCGAGTGAGATTCCCCTCTGCCAAGTTGGTCATCTGTGGGGATTTTAACCGCCTAGACGTCAACGACACGATGGACCAACTGAATCTCACTCAGGTCGTTAATTTCCCCACCCACCTACAAGCTACTCTCGACCTCATCATGACCGACCTGAGCCAGCAGTACTCACCCCCCCAGCCTCTCCCCCCCATGGGACGCAGCGGCCACCTGTCAGTCCTGTGGGAACCGGTTCACACCACCTCACTGCCTCAGTCATCCTCCGCCAGGTCATTCAGGCCCCTGACTGACTCGGCATTCAGACGGTTCGCAGTGGATTACGCAACACCCCTGGACTGAAGTGACAAATGAGCCAGACGTCAACCACAAATGGGAGCAATACCAGCACACTATTACCAGCGCCTACCACACCTTCCTCCCCATCAAGACGTTCCCAGTCCATCCATCTGACGCCCCCTGGATCAACCCCACCGTCAAGAGGCTCCTCTCGCAGAGAAACAGGGCCCACAACACAGACCCTGCCAGCTAGAGACTGCTCAGGAACAGAGTCATCAGGAGATCAGAACCGCCAGAGCAAACTATTATCCTGAAAAAATACACCATCTTAAACAGGCCAACAACAGACAGTGGTATCACAAGGTCAGGTCTCTTTGTGGACTCGGCAAACACTCACCCTCCTTCCCCTGCACTTCACATTTATCACCTGACCGAGCGGCCGAGGAGATAAATACCCATTTCGCGGGTATCTGTCAAAGCCTCCCAAAACTTGATCTCACCGCCCTCCCCACATACCTATCATCCCCCTCCCGACCCCCCTCCGTCCAGGAGGTTGACGTTTTCAATAAATTAAAGAAATTAAGGACGCACAGATCTACCACGCCCACTGACCTCCCAATCAAAATCTATAAGGAATTTGCCCCTGAACTTGCCGCCCCCATTTGCTCCGCAATAAATGCTTCACTTGAACAAAACACTTGCCCTAGCGACTGGAGAACTTCCTTTGTCACTCTCATCCCCAAAATTTCCAGCCCACAGTCCCTTAATGACCTAAGGCCAATCGCCATCACGCCCATTCCCAGCCTCATTTGTGAAGATTTTATTTTTAACTGGGCTTATGATGATATTAGTAACCTCATAGACATCCAACAATTTGGCAACAAGAAGCGCTCCTCCGCCACTCATTGCCTGGTCAGCTTTCTAGATTTCATACACAGCCACCTGGACAAACGAGACACCTCCCTTGCCCTTGCTTTTGTCGACTTCAGAAAAGCATTTGACCTTGTAGACCACACTGTTGTCATTACTAAGGCCATTGAGCTGGGGCTTCACCCTAATATTGTATCGTGGCTGACTGATTTCCTCAGCGCACGCTAGCAAATAGTTCGCTCCCAGGGCTCGGTCTCCCCTCCTCTTGAGCTGACGTGTGGCGTCCCGCAAGGGACTAAAATTGGTCCGCTTTGCTTCTTGGTGCTCATTAACGACTCTCTCATGGACACACCGCATCGCTGGAAATATGTTGACGACAGCACCTTGGGCGTCCCCGTCAACAACAGGGATCCAGACTATGCACCTCTTCAAGCGTAGCTCGACAACCTTCAGGCATGGACGGTTGACAACAGTGCCACTATCAACCACACCAAGACCATGGTGATGCACGTCTGCATGTCCAAGAGAGATGTGCCACCTCCGCTGCTGTCTATTGGCTCACACCACCTCCAGGTTGTCCAGTCCACCAAACTACTCGGCATCACTGTGGACAACCAGCTCAACTGGAAGCTCCACGTCTCCAACACCGTCGGAGCAGCCTCCTACAAGCTGTACATGCTGCGTAGACTCAGTGCTGGGGGGCATGCGTAGACTCAGGACGACGCTGGGGGGGCCTGCTGAGCTGTGCAGTATTTACTCATCATTCATACTGCCAAAGGGGTAGGCGGTGGCCGAAGTGATAGCGTACTGGACCCACATTCGCCGCGTGATGGACGACGCGGGTTCGAATCCTCACGCTACCACTCGGATTTTTCAGTCACCGCCGAGTGGCTTAAAACTACCCACATGCTGTCCTGAAGACCACCCATCAACCCGGACTCTAGAGGAAGCCGTCCAAGCGAATCAAGAACGAGTTCCGGGGGGCAGCATGAGCCAATGCAAGATGGCGCCACTATAAACACTCGCCTGCGCCAGAACGGGCTGGGCCGACCATCAGGCCCCACCTGGAAGAAGCCTTGGGCCGACCATCAGGCCCCACCGGGAAGATGCCTACCGGCGCAATAAGCAACAACGTAAAAAAAAAAAAAAAAATAAATAAATAAAATGCCTCCCCGGCGTGGTCATCGTCCCTTACCCTGACCCAACAACAGCAGCTTGAGAGGGTTCAAAAGAGGGCATTCAGGGTGATTTTAGGCCCTGACTACCGCACCTACGACAATGCCCTGACCACCCAGTCTCCCGAGGCTCTCTGACAGGCACCAGGACGCCCTCAGAAAATTCGGAATCTTCCTGCTTCACCATCCTCGCCACCGCCACCTCCTGCCACCCGACGCCCTTCCCCCCACTCGCTTCACCAGACACCACAACATACTCAACCCCTTCAGAGCGCCGCGAACCGAGGATGCTGCCGTGGAGGCGCTCGGAGCCGTCTTTGTCATCCCAGACAGAGGCGAGCTTGTGGGAGCGTCTCAGCCTCCTACCCGTGCAAGCGGTAAGTGCCATACCATTGGCTGGTAGTTGGGAGAATAAGACGAGAGTATGGTGACGACAAACAAAAATGTGCTAAGGTAAACAGTCGCCAATAACTGGAGGATGTTAAAGACAGATAAGTTTTTAGGTATGTAAGTAGACGTAAAGAATAAGAAAACAAACAAAGATGTGAGACAGGAACATGTTTATTTAAATCGGCGCGTCGGGAAGAGGGAACAATAGGATGAAATGGAGTGGAATGTGACCATGGAAATATAAAGAAAAGGATATATATACAAAAAGAAAGGGAGAAAAAGAGACCCTTCTTCGATTGCATGAAGAGAATAAGAAAAGACAGAGAGATGGGGCAGACAGACATGTGATTAGAGATAAAAAGATAAGTAAGGGAGGGAATGAGAGGGGAAGGGAAACAGAAATGTCATCATAGACAGAATAGGAATAGAGAGAATATGACTAGGAATAGGAAAATGAATAGGAGAATAGGAAATGACAGAGAGATGTGGTACATGTCATAAGAGAAGAAAGTTAAGTAAGGGAAGGAATGGGAGGGAAAGAGAAAATACGAATATCATCATTCATATAAATAGAGTAAGAAACAAATACTACTACTACCACTACTACTACTACTACTACTACTAATAATAATAATAATAATAATAATAATGTAGTGACTCGCCTGCTGCGGAAAGCCCCCAAAACCTACTCAGTTAAGGCCCAGTCACACTGAAGGCCAAGTCACACTGACTTTACGACCTACTGACGACCTCCAGCGACCTGCAGGTCGCGGGGGGTCTCTCATGGTCGTGCGTGCGATCGTCATGTGTCTCCGTCTGCCGTGCGACCGAAAAGGTCGGCTGGAGGTTTATGGTGCTGCTCTAAAACCTTCAGCCGACCTCTCAGGTCGCTGCCGGTCGTAAAAAAGGTTGCCGTCCGGTGGCCTGGACGGCAAGCGGACTGCCATCGGTGGCCGACAGGTGACCATTAACTGTTGAACGGCGACCGGATGGCAAGCGGATGCCGTCTGGTTGACGTCAAATAGTAGGAGGTCGCTGATGTTCGCCGTCCACTTTTCATCTGTCATTGGCCGTGGTCGATGTCCGGCCTTCCACCACACGGCGAGTTGTGCGGCGACCGGTGGTAGGTCAAACCACCCTTGCCCGGAAATGAGGTACATTACTGAGCAGTGATGTCCCACGACCCTCAGCCCGTCCAAGCTCCGCCCCGACTCAACATACTCCACAGGTCAAACACACGGGCAAATGTGTATGGGTCACCTCTGCCTAACCAAAATAAATTACTGCAGGACATGAAGTGCACAGCAGTAACAATGAGAGTCTGTGGAGCTATTGGCCTTTATCCATTTCAAAAAGAACTGTTAATTTCATCTTCTGCTCTGTCCAGGGTGATGGAAATGCATTATAACGAATATATAATGTAACATACATACTAATAACAGGTTAAACCAAAATTGTTTGGAGCATTTTTTGCATGTCTGCGGCACATAGGGGCGGGGGAGGGCACAAATATCCGTCTTTTGCTGCAATGAGGCACAGAATACTTTCATTACCTTTATAAGAAACTATTTTTTCATATATAATTTATTTTACAGAATTAAGAATGAAAAATTTGTAATATAACTGGGTGATAATATTACTGTAACACGTCAGCTGCAGGTCGTTAAGGGAGGTCGCTGTTCTCATTGCGACAGGACGCGTACTGGTCCTTGCCTGTCGGTCACCGGTCGGCGTATGGGGGGCGTCTTGGCCTAACTCCAGGTGTGAGGACAAGGTGTGAATCTTACCATGGTCGCCGTACGCCCACCCACTGGACGGACACAGGACGGACACTAAAGACCACCGGTAGCCGTTCGGTCGAACGACTACTTTACCACCAATGTGGTCGGGGAGCGGTAGATGTGAATCGCAGCATTTTGCTGTCGCGGGTGGTCGTTAGCAGGTCGTAAACTCAGTGTGACTGTAGTTTTAGCCAGACTGGAAAAGGAGAGGCTTCTCATCTAGCCGGTCACGGTTTCGATCCCCGGTGTCGGAAATCCTTTCCGGGTCTGGCTTAATCTTTCGTGCTTCGTGACACGAAGAGGTCGTGTGCATGTATGGGAAAGTGAAATAGAGGACGTTACACTCCTACTACATCTAAAATTAATAATAATAATATTATGACAAATTAATAATATTGATTATAATAATAATGACAGGGAGGCGGTGGCGTCCGGGAGGACGCAGGTTCCCGTCCCGCCCACCGCCACAAGCTGGGATTTTTCAGTCACCGCCGAGTGACCTAAGACTACCCATTGGTTGTCTTAGGCCAACCCGGACTCTAGATTCTTTCACTAAGAGAGGATCAAAGATGAGCTCCGGGTGACAGCATGAGCCAAGCAAGATGGCGCCACTATTAAGACTTACCTGCACCATAACGGGCTAGGGCCGATCAGCAGGCCCCACCAAGAAAGCCTACCGGCGCCATGGGCAGAAAAGTAAAAATACAATAATAATAATAATAGCATTGATAATATTAACAATATTGATGATGCTGAAAATACTCACATCTGTAGCAGGTGTAGGGCACGGTGGAGGTGAAGGAGGAGAGGAAAGTCCATGTGGAGGAAGAACGAGCATTCTTTATGAAAAACTTGCCTGAAAGAAAAATTAAATAGAAATGATAATAATTTGGTGACTCTCTCTCTCTCTCTCTCTCTCTCTCTCTCTCTCTCTCTCTCTCTCTCTCTCTCTCTCTCTCTCTCTCTCTCTCTCAATCGACTTACCCTTATCCTCAGTATCATCACTAGGAAAAGTGCTGTCAGCCCTCTCAAATACGTTATCCACAGCCGTCTCTTGTTTGTCTGGAGTTGGGGTTTCTTCATTGGCACCAGCGGCGGCGTTTTCTCTCCTTTCCTTGGCTGCTGTAGTGTCGTTGTTGGCGTCATGGTCCACCCCTTCGCTCCCTGCCTCCTGATTGGCGGCCGGAGAGCACAGGAGCGCCACCAACAATAGTAAGGCGCCGAATGGATGCAACGCCTGGGAAAGGAAGATGAATATGTAGAAGAGAGAGAGAGAGAGAGAGAGAGAGAGAGAGAGAGAGAGAGAGAAAGGCAGTCAGACAGGCATAACAAGTAGGCTATATACGCAAGTAGGCTATATACGCAGAGACTGGCAGAGAGAAAGAACACAAATATAATAATCCAGTAATCCTTCTCACATCCGACATAACAAAGCCATCGGACCATCCGGAGACGGACGAAATCCGGATGCGGAACATTGTCCTGACAGACCCCTCCGACATAACACGGACAGTGAATGGCAACCCTCCCATACTTTCGGCAATGTTCCTTTGTCTCTAGGCTGCAGTATTTAGACATTAAAACACACATACGAATATCCAGCATAACGGCAGACACTAGGAAACAATGCATGAACAGCAAAATACATCAATAGAGTACAGAAGATGGTGAAGGTTGCAAATATATATATATATATATATATATATATATATATATATATATATATATATATATATATATATATATATATATATATATATATATATATATATATATATATATATATACTGTGTTCGGTAAGAAGCTGACCTCCATTTTTGCTCAGCTTCTTCTTTTAGGATTTACCCCCTAAAAAGGGGGAACGGGCCTTTGTCTAGCGACGGCCCGTCGCTACGGAACGTCCAGATACGAGAGGGATTCCTTTACAACACGCTGGAGTAATCCTAAATCATTTTTTGGAGTGTGTGTGTGTGTGTGTGTGTGTGTGTGTGTGTGTGTGTAAACGAACTGAATAACGTATTTTTCAAGTATTAGATGTGATTTATTATCCTATCAGCGTGGTATCATGTCTTGTAGTCAGGGTCAATTAACAAGATTAACCTGCAGGTGAATATTAAATAGGTAAAAACTTTGATGCATCCTGTATAGGTTATCTATAGTTATGTTTCGTAATGCTGTCAAGTAGTTTAGTGATATTTTGTGTATTGAGAAAATAATAAATGGACCTCATCTCTCTCTCTCTCTCTCTCTCTCTCTCTCTCTCTCTCTCTCTCTCTCTCTCTCTCTCTCTCTCTCTCTCTCTCTCTCTCTCTCTCTCTTACTGTCATTTTTGCAACTTTATTTGAGGTGCTTGTGACTTCATCCACTTATATATAATGCCTAAGAAACAGGAGGAGGAGGAAGAAGAAGTGAACAAGAGTGTCCCGTAGTAATATAAGCCACTAGTCAAAAATAGTCTAGGAAAGAATATAAGATAAATCGATTTTCATACACAAAAGTACAGTTTCAGTCTATGTGTACAGAGAAAGAGAGAGAGAAAGGAAGGTCGGCAGTGTTCCTTGTCACCACAATACGCAGTGTAAATAACACAGTAATTTTGGTAACACCGAGTTGTTAAATATAAAAATTCGTTATATCCGAGGGCGCAGAAAGGTACAAGGTATTGTACAACTTGTAGCAAAAAGATGTTGTTCACAGTTATAAGAACATAAGAAGGTAAGGAGTCTGCAAGAGGCCGGTTGGCCTATACAAGGCAGCTCCTGTACGCTCAACCCCACCTTACCTCACCATCTATGGCTTTATCTAACCTCTTCTTGAATGTATCTATGGTATTAGCACCCACAACATGGCTCCCAAGCCTATTCCATTCGTCCACCACGCTATTGGTGAACCAATTCTTGCCTATGTCTTTGTTGAATCTGAATTTGTCTAACTTAAAACCATTGCCACGCGTCCTACCTGGCTCTTTTACTCTCAAAATCTTATTGACATCCCCTTTATTAAAGTCCTTCATCCATTTATAGACTTCGATCAAGTCTCCTAGCAACCTTCGCCTTTCTAGCGAGTGTAGATTGAACTGCTTCAGCCTTTCTTCATAAGGCAAGTTTCTCACCCCCTGAATCATCTTTGTCATCCTCCTCTGTACAGATTCTAACATCTTGATATCCATTCTATTGTAGGGGGACCAGAACTGAACTGCATAATCGAGATGAGGTCTAACTAGTGCTAAGTAAAGTTTGAGGATGACTTCAGCGCTCCTATTGCTTACGCTCCTTGAGATGAAATCCAGTACTCTGTTGGCCCGATTTTTAGCCTGAATCCATTGAGCCCTAGGACGGAGGTCAGCGCTCACTAGGACTCCTAAGTCTCTCTCACGCCCAGACCTGCTTAGAGGAGTGTCATTTAACATCCGCTGCGACTGGTACGGATTTCGCCTTCACTGGTATCCTGGAAACACATGGTAAAAGGTCTTTCTCTGCCCCTGTAGTGGATAGTGGAGTGTTTCCCATGTGGTATTGGTGTGCTGGTTATCCCCTCCCAAGGTGCATGACTTTACATTTTTCTCCACTGAATTGTAGCAGCCACTTTTTGTTCAATTCCTGTAGCTTGGTGATGTTTTCTCGTAGGAAATCCGCATCCAAAAGGTTAAGGAGTAATTGTGTGAGGGGTTATTCCTACCTACACTCAAAATGCTACACTTCCCGACATTGAATTCCATCTGCCATTTCCCCGCCCAATCATATAGTCTGTCAAGCTCATCCTGGAGAACGGTAGCGTCCCTGTCTGATTGGATTACTCTACCGATCTTGGTATCATCTGCGAACTTACTGACATCACTACTAATTCCTGTGTCCAAGTCATTGATGTAAATAATAAAAAGCAGTGGACCCAGCACCGACCCTTGAGGGACTCCACTCGTAACACTGCCCCATTCAGATTTATTACCATTGATTTGCACACTCTGCTTCCTACCACTAAGCCACGCCCTGATCCAGTTCAAAATTTTACCATCTACGCCGTGAGCCTGTAATTTTAGTAATAGCCGGTGATGAGGGACTTTGTCGAACGCTTTACTAAAATCTAAATATAATATGTCATAGTTTTCATCTCGGTCAACCGCCTCGATTACTTTAGTGTAGAAGGACAACAGGTTAGTAAGGCAAGACCTACCCTTTGTGAACCCATGCCGTGCATCATGAATTAAATTATGCTTTTCTAGATGGTCCCGATTGCTCCCGGCTATAATTGACTCCAACATCTTTCCTACAACTGATGTTAAGCTAATTGGGCAATAATTTGAGGTGGCTGACTTGTCTCCCTTTTTGAAAATGGGCGTCACATTAGCTACTTTCCATTGATTGGGCACATACCCAACATTTACCGACATCTTAAAGATATCGGTAAGAGGGCCACTAAGGACTTCCTTACACTCTTTCAGAACCCTTGGGAATACTTCGTCTGGGCCCGGCGATTTGTTTTTCTTCAACCCACCAATCTCATCCTGGACTACTTGCTTAGTGATGATCACATCCCTCAACGTGTTCTCTCCGCCCTCATATATTTGAACTCTCTCCGGAATGGTTGTTAGATTTTCCTGCGTGAAAACTGAGAGGAAATGGTCATTCATCATTTGACTCATATCTCCTCCATTCTCAACGAGCTCACCCGTGGTTTTTTTCAACGGTCCAATTCTATCCCTTGTTTTCGTTCTGTACAATTTGAAGAACCCCTTGGGATCGCTCTTGGCCTCGTTGGCAACCCTAATGTCATAGTTTATTTTTGCTAGGCGGGTGTTCTCCTTCACCGACCTGGCTAGCTCAACATACCTACCCCTGAGGTGGATTTCTCCGTTCTTTATTTTCCTATAAATTCCTCTCTTCAAACCAATCTCATGTTTGTGTCTGCGGGTCATCCATTTGGGGTCGTTATTTTCCTTCCTACGTGCTTGGTAAGGGATATGCTGTCTCTGACCCGCTGCAATTAATCTAACTAAATTATTGTAGGTCATTTCTACATGGTTCCCCTGTCTTTCCGGTTCCAGCCCTGAGATCTGGCCCTCATCCAGCCTTAGGGTTCCCCAATTTACCTCCTCAAGGTGTCTTCTGAGCCCCTCATAATGAGCTCTTCTAATGTCAGGCACCAACGCAGGGTTGAGTTCATGGGTCACCGCCCAGTCTAATTTAAACCTAATTTCCTTGTGATCACTGCCACCTAATTCTCCCCCAACATCTAGCTCGCTGATCATATTCTCGGTGTTAGTTAAGACCAAGTCTAGAATGTTGTTACCCCTGGTGGGCTCAGTTGCTGTCTGCTTGAGAAAATTATCTTGTATTACTTTCAGAAATCCCTCAGATTCTAGATCACCCGCCACGCCTTCCCAGTCTATATTCCTATAGTTAAAATCCCCCATTATGCAGACATTTTTGCTCCTGCTCGCCCTACCTGACTCTTGCAGTAATATATCAGTGTCCTGCCTGTTAAGGTTGGGTGACCTGTAAAGAACCCCTAGAATTAGTTTGTCTTTCCCTTTGTGGACGTCCACCCAAACTGATTCTGAGTCGCCATTTGTTTGAACAGAGTTGTTAGCGGAACATTTAAGTGTGTCTTTAACATAAAGTGCCGCCCTCCCCCCCCTCCCCTTCTTCCCTTTCTATCTTTGTGAAACATCTGATAACCATCCATTTCATACTCCGACATGAAGTTTTTGTTTGCAGTATCCACCCACGTTTCCGTGATAGCTATAATGTCGAATTTCTCGACACATGCTTTCCCCCTCAGTAGATCTATCTTGTTCCTGAGACTCCTACTGTTGGTGTAATAAGCCATTAGCCCATCCTTTCTTATATCCTTTCGATCACTCCTGCGCCCCCTAGTCCCAGTCTGCGATGCATAGCCACTGATGACAGGCCCTCCCCCCTCGCCTACTCTAAACAAATCCTGTAGGGTGCTAAGTGATCACTCGAGAGAGTCTGCGAGAACCTCCACCCCCTGGAATGACAGGTGCACGCCATCATTGGCACACAAGGTGCCTTTATTGTAGAAGAAGTCCTAATTATCAAGGAAAAGCCAACCATTTCGCATACAGTGGGCCGCCAGCCTGCTGTTTACTGCTAAGGCTCTGGAAAGCCATCCCTCACCTATCCCCCTCCTCGGCAAAACACCACAAACGGCCGGCACCCCCCCCGAAGTCTCTCACTTTAGCGAACGATTCCCTGAAGCGCCGAAACATCTCTTCGCTACCCACTCTATCGATGTCATTACCTCCCCTGCTAAAATTTCCTCCATCCTGTCAGATACGTGCTGTATGCCTGCCCCGGGAAAGCACACTCGCAGCCTATTGTCCTTATCCCTTGTACAAAAGTACCTGTCAATGAACCTGACTTGACTGTCACCAACCAACAGGACTTTCCTCATAGAAATTGTGTCGGTAGACGGAAGGGAAGGCGCTACAGGAGGAGAGGAAGGGGCGGCAACAGGGGAGGAGGAGGAGGAGGAGGAGGACGATGAGTGGGAGAATGAGAGAGAGGAGGGGGATGACGTCGAATGGGAAGGGAGAGAGGAGGAGGTGGCTGAGGTGGTGGCGGAGGTGGCGGAGGAGGTTTATATACTCCTCCTCTACCTCTACTCAAAACTGCTGCTGTTACAGCTGCTGGACGTTCATCCTCAAAATTCATTGTTTTTGAAATATTATCTCAATCTCTCATTCACAGCTTCCCCGACTTTCAACATCTTTCTATTCTCATCCATAACTTCATTTATTTTACTTGAGGAGATATTTTCTGCATTTCTTTCGTTTTTTACTTTTTTTCCAATATTATTTCCTGTTCCCTTTATATTTTTCACTTAGTCTTTTTCCAAAGTCTTCATCAACTCTCTTCTTACTTTCGTTTATTGCTTGTTTTCATTTTGTATTCTCTATATTTCTTTCTCCTTTCGCTTTTTACTTGCTCAGCCAAATTTTTTTCTTGAGTTTTCTTAAAAAGTTCCCTTTTCTCTTTTACTATCCTCCTTATCTCTTCTGTCCACCATGAATTTCCTTTTCTTTTTCCATCTCACTACTTTCATCCCTAACACTTTTTTTGTTGTAGTTACCATTATTTCTTTAAATGTTCCAAAAACTTTTCAATATTTGTGTTATCTTTTACACTTTCCCATTTTGCACTTAAGGCCTCTGCCATTTCACGGTTATACTCATCTTTTATTTCTTTTTCCTGTAACTTTTCTATCATCAGTATTTCCTTTTTTACTTCACCTTTCTTTTCAAACGCCCACTTTTCTTTCAGCTTTAACTTTGCCAGCACTGCAAGATGGTCAGATCCATCGAACATTCCTCTTACTACCTTTGCGTCACAATTTTTTTTTTCTAAGCCTTTTATTTATGTACTGCCACATAATCAATCAATCCTTTTTGCTCATTATCTTCTGCCCTCCTCCATGTGTATCGGTGGATATTCTTGTGCTGAAAGAAGGTGTTCACTAGGAACATTCCCCTCTTAGCACAGACATCCACCAGGCACTCTCCATTTTCGTTCTTCTCAGGTATCCACCTATTTTCCAACCACATCCATCACACATTCATCACCCACTTTAGCATTCATATCTCCCATCATAATAAGTTTCCTTTCTTTCTCAAAACTCTTCAAACATGCATTCACTTCCTCCCAAAAAAGCTTCCCTTTCTCTGTCCTTTTATACTTTTCACATTTACTGGTGCATAAATACACACCCATGCATACTTTTCTAAACCTACTTTTCCTTTCACCCACACAATTCTTGATCCCTTCCAACCATAATCAGCCACACCATTCCACACTCTTTCAGTCATCACAATAGCACATTCTTCCTTACTCGTGCCTCTATACTTCTCATCTATCCCCGTCCAAACAACCCCCCCAAGTACACCCTCCCACGTACCCTCTCTGCCATCAATCACACCAGTTCCTCGAATATGTGTTTCACTCACTCCTAACACATCCACTCTACCATTTACAAATTTTTCAATCATCACTCTCCTCTTTTCCTCATCACCTACCCCATTTACATTTATAGACACCAGTCTCGTACATTCCTTTCTCTTCTGCCGCCCTCTGGCCATCGCTCCTGCCTCTAAAGACTCGATAAAAGTATTAGAGGCCACCAATGGGTGGCCAGTCCAATGTAGTGTTATGGAGACTTGCTCCTTGTCCAGTCTAAATGGATTAAAACAAAGCAGCTGACGGTCACTGCCCCCCCCCCCCACCCCCCGTTGGTTCTACCCCGCAGGGTATAGTAACGGTGCGCACCACGTGAAGGTGAGGATGGGGTAGGCTACCTTCCCAGTCAGAGGGTAGCCGTATTGCTCCTTTCCCAATACCCTAAACAAGGGAGCTGTATGTATAGGCAGCAAAACGCACCTCGGATAAACCTCATTGGTTACGATACTACCATATATATATATATATATATATATATATATATATATATATATATATATATATATATATATATATATATATATATATATATATATATATATATATATATATATATATATATATATATATATATATATATATATATATATATATATATATATATATATATATATATATATATATATATATATATATATATATATATATATATATATATATATATATATATATATATATATATATATATATATATATATATATATATATATATATATATCAGAGCTGGGTATATATCTGTCTGCACTATCTGCTCTTCCGACCTGCGGACCTTTAAACGAGGTGCGGAGGTCCGAAGTGCGGAAAGTTTTTCAAAAGTGCGGAAGTAACAGGTGCGGAACGGCAGTATTTTAAGTCCGTACCTCCGCACCTGAGGTTTTCAAGGATAAAAAAAAATGAAAACGACAAACAGTCCGCGCTCTGCAGTAATACTTCCGGTCGTTTACGCGGTCTGTGCTGCAGGGCATGTTTTCCCGCCACTTGAGTGACGTCACTCATTCAGATTTACGGCCCGGTGTTGCATGTGTACTGAGGTATGATAATTATGATGAGTGTAAAAGTAGTTACTTTACTTCAGGAGGTGGAGATACTATGCGATAAATATACAAAAAATATAACAAAAATAATGGTAATGATAATAATAAAAATAATGATAATAATAATGCTGCAGTATTGCCTTGTATTTTTTTTTTAAGGTACGGACTAGATTTTCAGGCGCGCTTTAATAGTTTTGGGTACGGTACCGGAGGTGCGGTACCGGAACGAGTGAAAAATTTTAGGCGGAAGTACAGATATATATATATATATATATATATATATATATATATATATATATATATATATATATATATATATATATATATATATATATATATATATATATATATATATATATATATATATATATATATATATATATATATATATATATATATATATATATATATATATATATATATATATATATATATATATATATATATATATATATATATATATATATATATATATATATATATATGTGTGTGTGTGTGTGTGTTTAGGTATATATATATATATATATATATATATATATATATATATATATATATGTGACCAGCCTGGTGAACAACTTTGCTCTCATCAATGATCTAGAGCAGCTGGTTCAGCACCCTACACGTATTCCCGACCGTCTTGGAGACCGGCCCAACATACTAAACGTCTTCCTTACGTCTAACCTTTCTGCTAACTCTGTCAAACTATTATCTCCGTTGGGCTCCTCCGATCACAATATTATATCTGTATCCTGTCCTATCGCTTCTGTATAGCCTCTGGACCCACCGAAGAGGCGATGCTTCTGGCATTTTACTTCAGCTCGGTGGAACGATCTGAGGATGTACTTTTCCGATTTTCCGTGTAATGATTACTGCTTCCAGGAGAGAAACCTCTGTGTGTGCCCAGCGCATCACAGAGGTGATTGTCTCTGGAATGGAGGCATACATTCCAGGTACTTTATTTATTTCTCATGCTAAAAAGCCTTGGTTTAATCACGCTTGTTCTCGTGCTGTCAAAGATAGAGAGACAGCTTACAAAAGGTACCAGAGCCTTCGAACTCCCGCTAACCATGATCTTTACATTTCCGCCTGGAGTCGTGCCAAATCTATTCTTCGACTTACCAAAAGCTCATTCAGCCATAGTAAATGTCAAAACCTTGCTTTCTCTAATTCTTCCAAAGACTTTTGGCACCTAGCCAAAAATATCTTCTCCAACTTCACTTCCTATTTTTTCCCTCCTCTTCTTAACCCTGACGGCAGCACCGCTGTCTCAAGGCTGGACTCTTCGCTCAAGCTTTCTGTAACAACTCCGCTCTGGACGATTCTGGGCATATTCCTCCTACTCATCCCACCGCTGACTCCTTTATGCCTGTTATTAAGATTCTTAGGAATGCTGTTTTCTATGCCCTCTCTGGGCTCAGCTCTCAGAAGGCTAATGGACCTGATGGAGTGCCTCCTAATGTCATTAAAAACTGTGCTTCCGAGCTGACACCCTGCCTGGTCAAACTCTTTCGCCTCTGCCTGTCAACATCTACCAGCTTCCAGCTGGAAATACGCCTTCATATAGCCTGTGCCTAAGAAGGGTGACCGTTCCAATCTTTCAAACTACCGCCCTATAGCTCTAATTCCTGTCTATCTACAGCTTTTGAACCAATCCTTAACCGGAAGATTCAAAAGCACCTTTCCACTTCTGACCTTTTATCTGATCGCCAGTATGGGTTCCGCAAAGGGCGTTTTACTGGCGATCTTCTTACTCTCTTAAATGTTTCTCTCTTAAGGCGGACACACACTATATGATGCGGCATGTCCGGCGGCCGGAAAGTGGGCGGAGCTAGAGGCCTTAAGGCAGTGTGTGTGGGTGTAATTTGTGCGGCGCGGCCTCACGACACGGCCGGATGGCCTTCTGTTTATGTTTGAAATTCCATCCGGCGCGGCACTCCGCCTCACAGTGTGTGTCACCTTGCTGCACGGCCTTGAGGCGGGTATTATCTCAGAGCGACGCTGACACCCATGGTGTACACATTATTTACGCTGCACGATGTCTAACGTCTGGATAAATAGGGACTTTTGGATCTGTTTTATTGATCTGTACAAGTGCCATCCATGTTTGTGGAACATAAAACATAAACTGTGTTGCTGTTGTCGCTGCGGCGGTGGGGCTCAGAGTGACGGCCGCCGCCCGGTGTTCTGTAAGGCCGCCTCATAGTGTGTGTACTTCATCCGGCCGACGAGGCTCCGCCCACTTTCGGCCGCCGGACAGGCCGCATCGTATAGTGTATGTCCGCCTTTAACCGTTTCGGTGAAACTTTATCAGTTGCGCTAGACATATCGAAAGCCTTCGATAGAGTCTGGCGCAAGTCTTTGGTTTCTAAACTGCCCTATTTCGAATTATATCCTTCTCTCTGTTTCTTTATCTCTAGTTTCCTTTTCGGCCGTTCTATCTCTGCTGTGTTAGACGGTTACTGTTCTTCACTTAAACCTATCAACAGTGGTGTTCAAGGGAGGAGAAGAACTGGCGGAGACGATACAGAACGCCCAGCCTCGAGGAAGCTGATTTAGTAAGAGAGGAGATACGAAGTTTCCAGTTGAGATTTTGAGTTGCGGATAGACGGAGGATATTTAGTGTAGAAGAAGGTGACAACTGAGTGTTGTCGAAGAATAGGGGATAAGTGTTTGGAAGATTGTGTCGAGTTGATAGGTTGAGAAACTGGGTTTTTGAGGTATTGAAGGACACAAGGTTCCTTTTACCCCAGTCGAAAACGATAGCAAGGTCTGAGGTTAAGCGTTCTGCAGCCTCCAATCTGCAGTCTTGTAATTTCTGTTGAGAGGGTCTTCTGTTGAAAGAAGTTGAATAATGCAGAGTGGAATCATCAGTGTATGAATGGATAAGACAGCTTGTTATGGAAAGAAGATCATTGATGAATAACAGGAAGAGAGTGGGTGATAGGACAGAGCCCTGTGGAACACCACTGTTGATTGGTTTAGGTTTAGGGGAAGAGCAGTGACAGTCTACCACAACAGAGATAGAACGGCCGGAAAGGAAACTGGAGATAGAGGAACAGAGAGAGGGATAGAATACGAAAGAGGGCAGTTTAGAAAGCAAAGACTTGTGCCAGTCTCTATCGAAAGCTTTTGATATGTCTAGCGAAACTGAGAAAGTTTCACCGAAACGGTTAAAAGGGGATGACCAAGAGTCAGTTAAGAGACCAAGAAGATCGCCAGTAGAACGCCCCTTGCGGAACCGATACTGGCGATCAGATAGATGGTAAGAAGTGGATAGGTGCTTTTCAATCTTCCGGTTAAGGATTGATTCAAAAGTTTTAGATAGGCAGGAAAGTAAAGCTATAGGGCGGTAGTTTGAGGAATTGGATCGGTCACTCTTTTTAGGCACAGGCTGTATGAAGGCATACTTCCAGCAGGAATGAAAGGTAGATGTTGACAGGCAGAGGCGAAAGAGTTTGACCATGCAGGGTATCAGCACGGAGGCGCAGTTTTTAAGTACAATAGGAGGCACTACATCATGTCCATAAGCCTTCTGAAAGTTGAGGCCAGAGAGGCTATTGAAAACATCACTCTGAAGAATCTTAATAACAGGCATAAAGGAGTCAGAGGGGGGACGAGTAGGAGGAATATGCCCAGAATCGTCCAGAGTGGAGTTGTTACAGAAAGTTAAGATAGAAGAGTTCAGCCTTAGAGATAGATGAGACGGCGGTGCTGCCGTCTGGGTTAAGGAGAGGAGGAAAAGGTGAAGAGTGAAATTGTAGAAGATATTTTTGGCTAGGTGTCAGAAGTCACGGGAAGAATTAGAAAAAGCAAGGTTTTGATATTTTCTATTTATGAAATATGTTTTGGTAAGTCGAAGAATAGATTTGGCACAATTCAAGTCTGAAATATAAAGATCATGGTTAGCAGGAGTGTGAAGGCTCTGGTACCATTTGTGAGCTGCTTCTCTATCTTTGACAGGACGAGAACAAGCATGATTAAACCAAGGCTTTTTAGCATAAGGAGTAGGGAAAGTACTTGGAATGAATGTCTCCATTCCAGAGACAATCACCTCTGTAATGCGCTGGGCACACACAGAGGGGTCTCTATCCTGGAAGCAGTAATCTTTCTACGGGAAATCGGAAAATACATCCTCAGGTCGTCCCACCGAGCTGAAGCAAAATGCCTGCCCCCCTCTCTCTCTCTCAGTAAATCGTAAAACAACTAACAACTCCATTTCTCGAGTTATAAAAAAAGACAATTTAAGGGTTCGTAACCTTAACGCTCGAAGCTTAAGTAATAAGATCGATGAATTGCAGTGCTTAACTAAAACTGAGGACTTTGATGTAATTGCCGTAACTGATACAGTTATTGACACCACTAATAATGAATTTTTTTTTTTAATATAATATAGATAACTTTATATTTTTCAATAAAGACCAAGTTAATCGTAGAGTCAAAAGTAGCTTACAGCCCGTTGATAAAACACCAAAGGACAGTAATGTAGAACACGTGAGCGTGAGTACAAATACCGATCAATTTAAAATCAACATATCCGTCACTTATAGGCCTCCAGGACAATCACGTGAGGATGATGAAATAATATATAACGTTTTGCAAAGAACACTCCGAAACAGTGATGCATTGATTTTGGGCGATTTTAATCTACCGCATATAGACTGGCAGACACTCACGGGATCCGAGGGGGAATGGCACAGGATGCTAGACTTCGTTGAAAATAACTGCCTTAGCCAAATGGTTAGTGAACCAACGCGCGATAATAATATTCTTGATCTTGTATTAGTAACCCAAGAGAACTTAGTTGACAATGTTAGCGTTGGCGAACACCTTGGATCATGCGATCATAGACTGGTGCGTCTCGACATAAAAGCTCAAACAATAAGATATTGGTTCCCAATTTCAAAAGAGCGGATTTTGAAAGAATAAGACAGTCATTAACGAACTTTCAATTAGTATCCAACATCGACTTCGAAGAATATTGGCAAGACTTTAAAGCTCGATTACTAACTGAACAAAATAAATCCGTGCAATCTTGTGAAAAGCATCGAAAAGTTAAAAATCCTCCGTGGTTTAATAATGAAATCAAACTTGCTCTCCAAAAGAGGAACTTGTTATTATAGGCAAAAGGAAACCGATAACTCTACCGAAAATAGTACACGGTACTACGAAGCAAGACGACAAGTCAAAAGTTTAATCAAACAGGCGAAACGGAGGTACGAAGTAAACATTGCAGTAAATTGCAAGTCAGATCCTAAAAGTTTTTTTAGCTATGTAAACAACAAAAAAGAGATTCGAAGTGGGATTGGCCCATTAACTGATAATTCGGGCAATATCGTGACAGACAGCCAACGCATAGCGAACACGTTAAATTCTTATTTCGCCTCGGTTTTTACTAATAATTCTACCGATACTGCTGCTGCTCCTAACACTATTGAAAATCCCAGTCATTCCCTCCCTGACTTTGAAATCAGTCAGATGAGGCTCTCAAAGCGCTGCAGTCACTTAAAAGTAACAAAAGTCCAGGACCCGATAAAATATATCCAAAATTACTTAAAGAAATATCAACAGAGATACTCAGACCTTTACCAATGCTGTTTAATATGTCTTTGTACCATGGTATCGTTCCTAGTGATTGGAAAATGGCTAACGTAACACCCATTTAAAAAAAAGGCGACCGAAAATTACCGGATAATTACAGGCCAATCAGCTTAACTTCAATTATTGGTAAATTATTTGAGACAATTATTCGAGATAAAGTAGTTAACTACCTAGAGTGGAATTCGCTAATCCTGGACTCGCAGCATGGTTTCCGTAACAACAGATTTTGTTTATCGAATCAATCAACGTTCTATAACGAGCTTCTTGCAGTCTATGATGTTTCTATATCACTTGATATTATTTATTTGGACTTCCAGAAGGCGTTTGATAAGGTTCCACACTACAAGTTGCTTCATAAAATCAAGGAAATATTCATTGGGGGTAAGCTTCACGAATGGATCAAGCACTGGCTAAGCAATAGAAAGCATAGAGTTGTAATAAATGGAGTGACCTCTGAGTGGATGCCAGTCACTCGTGGTGTCCCCCAAGGCTCTGTCCTGGGACCCGTTCTCTTCGTCATTTACATCAACGACATTGACCTTGGTCTCAATAACTTCATTAGTAAATTTGCGGGCGACACGAAAATCGGCAATGCGGTACTTACAGAATGTGACAGGCGGAGCCTACAAGAAGATTTGCGTAAAATATCAGATTGGTCAGTAAAATGGGAATGCCTTTTAATATAAACAAGGGGCGTTCTACTGGTGATCTCCTAGCCTTCTTAACTGACTCTTGGTAATCCTCTCTTAGCCGTTTCGGTGAAACTTTTGCTATTGCGCTGGACATATCAAAAGCTTTTGATAGGGTCTGGCACAAATCTTTGCTTTCTAAACTACCCTCCTACGGTTTCTATCCTTCTCTCTGTACCTTTATCTCCAGTTTCCTTTCTGACCGTTCTATTTCTGCCGTGGTAGACGGTCACTGTTCTTCCCCTAAATCTATTAACAGTGGTGTCCCACAGGGTTCTGTCCTATCTCCCACTCTTTTTCTGTTGTTCATTGATGATCTTCTTTCCAAAACGAACTGTCCTATCCATTCCTACGCCGATGATTCCACTCTGCATTACTCAACTTCTTTTAATAGAAGACCCACCCTTCAGGAACTTAACGACTCAAGGCTGGAGGCTGCAGAACGCTTAGCCTCAGACCTTACTATTATTTCCGATTGGGGCAAGAAGAACCTGGTGTCCTTCAACGCCTCAAAAACACAGTTTCTCCACCTATCCACTCGACACAATCTTCCAAACAACTATCCCCTATTCTTTGACAACACCCAGCTATCACCTTCCTCAACACTAAACATCCTCGGTCTATCCTTAACTCAAAATCTCAACTGGAAACTTCATATCTCATCTCTTACTAAATCAGCTTCCTCGAGGCTGGGCGTTCTGTGCCATCTCCGCCAGTTCTTCTCCCCTGCACAGTTGCTGTCCATATACAGGGGCCTTGTCCGCCCTCGTATGGAGTATGCATCTCATGTGTGGGGGGGCTCCACTCACACAGCTCTTCTGGACAGAGTGGAGGCTAAGGCTCTTCGTCTCATCAGCTCTCCTCCTCATACTGATAGTCTTCTACCTCTTAAATTCCGCCGCAATGTTGCCTCTCTTTCTATCTTCTATCGATATTTCCACGCTGACTGCTCTTCTGAACTTGCTAACTGCATGCCTCCCCCCCTCCCGCGGCCCCGCTGCACTCGACTTTCTACTCATGCTCATCCCTATACTGTCCAAACCCCTTATGCAAGAGTTAACCAGCATCTTCACTCTTTCTTCCCTCACGCTGGTAAACTCTGGAACAATCTTCCCTCATCTGTATTTCCTCCTGCCTACGACTTGAACTCTTTCAAGAGGAGGGTATCAGGACACCTCTCCTCCTGTATTTGATCTTCCTTTCGGCCACCTCTTTTGCTTTACTTTAGGAGCAGCGAGTAGCGGGCTTTTTTTTTTATTATTGTTTTCTTTTTTTGTGTGCCCTTGAGCTGCCTCCTTTGTTGTAAAAAAAAAAAAAAAAAGCAAGTGCCAGATTCTGCAGGTTGGATCTCGAAATATAAAGAAGGATTATGAAATGTGCGGCGTTAAAATTAAAAGCGCTCACTCGGTCAAAGATCTTTGCGTCACAATCGCGTCTAACCTCAAGTTTTCCCAGCAGTGCAACGAGTCCATAAAAAAAGCAAACAGGATGATGGGTTTCATTAAGAAAATTTTTTTAATTCAAGAATAAAGATGTTGTACTACCTTTGTATAATAGTTTCGTCAGACCTCATTTGGAATATGCCGTGCAGTTTTAGTCTCCCCACCATGCGAAAGACATTGTTAAATTAGAAGGTGTTCAGCGTAGAGCAACCAAAATGATTCCTTCATTACGAAACAAACCCTACGAGGAAAAGCTGTCACATCTAAACCTGTTTTCTCTTGAAAAACGCCGCCTAAGAGGAAAACTGATCGAGTGCTTTAAAATACTTAACGGTTTTACCAACGTGGATCCGACCAAGCTGTTTGTGATGGATGATTCGACGCGAACGAGAAATAATGGCGCTAAACTCAAATGTAGACAAGTTCATTCAGATTGCACAAAATTCTTCTTCACTAATGCTGTCGTTCGAGATTGGAACAGATTACCACCATCAGTGTAACTCGATTGCATCATTTAAGAATAATCTTGACCGCTATCTCCTCCATCTCAATGTTCACTAGGTCAGTTTCAACGTCATGGTGGCCGCATAACAACTGTCACTTAGGTTTAGGACAGACCACCTAGTTTGGGCCTTAGGGCCTGTGTGGTCTGGTTATCTATGTAATTCTATGTAATTCTCTCTCTCTCTCTCTCTCTCTCTCTCTCTCTCTCTCTCTCTCTCTCTCTCTCTCTCTCTCTCTCTCTCTCTCTCTCTCTCTCTCTCTCTCTCTCTCTCTCTCTCTCCGGCCACGCCTCCTTCATCATTATCTGTGTGTGTGTTGTTATTGTTGTTGAGTTTCATGTCTTCAGAGAATTATGAATTATGGCATTTAACACTAGTATACATAAAAACTGTCCCTAACATATTTTATATCAGGGGTTCCCGACCGGGGGTCGCGGAGGATTTTCGGGGGGTCGCGAACCCTTGCTAGAAGCGGCTTGGGGAAATAATTTTTATGCCTATCGTTTCGCGGTAGTTTTCCGTTTTAATTCTGCTGGTGCTGTATGCTTCTACTGGTGAGTGTGAGAGGGAACATTAGGGGTATCTTTCAGGGGCATGTCAGGGTCGGTATGTTTTAAGATTGTTGTGTTAAATGTAAAACAGGCTGCTGATATCAAGGGGCTGCGTGAGCTGCTAGATTTTTGTTAAAGGTCACAAGGACAAATAGGTTGGGAACCACTGTTAGATAAAACAGGAAGAGCACACACACACACACACACACACACACACACACACGTGCCCCTGACCTCACACGGTCAATACACGGCTCGGCGCTCTCGCAGCAGCCCGGGGTCAGTCTGTTGGCCCCTGTTCCCCACTTCACTCCTTCCGTAGCTGTAAGCCCTCATCACTCCACTAACAAGGACCACACCTGCTAAAGTTGAACAGTGTACGTACGCAACAGTGACCATCCTGTACATATAAGAGTGACATACGTGTACACGTGCGTGCTACAGCTGCCAGTGTTGAATAACGTGCGCCCCAGCCACCCATCGCTACCGCCCTTGTGACTTGCTTAAACTAGGGCGAGGGAGCGGCCACCCTCCTAAGGACGTTATTACACGCCTGAAAAACATCTAACTCTTCTGCAATCGAAGCAGAAGGAGAGGCAGACGAGTGACGAGAAACATCCCTGTCATCATTACGAGAGTGAGTCAGAACAAACCAGTGGCGGAGAAGGAGTACAAACATTTTGAGGTGCTGCGAGCGTGGTATAGACTGCCCTCCTTACTCCTCTCCAATGTGACCTCCCTCAGCAACAAGATCGAGGAATTAATGGTGACGGTCAGGTCCACTGGTGCTGGTGTGATGGCCATCACGGAGGCGTGGCAAATAGTTCCTGAGATCTGCAACATCGATAACTATGAACTATTTCATCATCTCAGGACTAATAGAAGAGGAGGGGGAGTGGCCCTGTACTGCCGCTCCGACCTCACTCCTTCACACCATCAGGTCGACACCCCCGAGGGAGTGGAGGCCCTGTGGGTGAGGGTCACACCTGTCCGCCATCCTCGCCACACTGTCTCCATCATCTACTGTGCGGCATACCACACCCCCCGCGCGCCCACTGCACAGCTGCTGGTTGACCACATCATCGACACAGCTGACGCTCTTCGAGTGAGATTCCCCTCTGCCAAGTTGGTCATCTGTGGGGATTTTAACCGCCTAGACGTCAACGACACGATGGACCAACTGAATCTCACTCAGGTCGTTAATTTCCCCACCCACCTACAAGCTACTCTCGACCTCATCATGACCGACCTGAGCCAGCAGTACTCACCCCCCCAGCCTCTCCCCCCCATGGGACGCAGCGGCCACCTGTCAGTCCTGTGGGAACCGGTTCACACCACCTCACTGCCTCAGTCATCCTCCGCCAGGTCATTCAGGCCCCTGACTGACTCGGCATTCAGACGGTTCGGGCAGTGGATTACGCAACACCCCTGGACTGAAGTGACAAATGAGCCAGACGTCAACCACAAATGGGAGCAATACCAGCACACTATTACCAGCGCCTACCACACCTTCCTCCCCATCAAGACGTTCCCAGTCCATCCATCTGACGCCCCCTGGATCAACCCCACCGTCAAGAGGCTCCTCTCGCAGAGAAACAGGGCCCACAACACAGACCCTGCCCGCTACAGACAGCTCAGGAACAGAGTCATCAGGGAGATCAGAACCGCCAGAGCAAACTATTATCCTGAAAAAATACACCATCTTAAACAGGCCAACAACAGACAGTGGTATCACAAGGTCAGGTCTCTTTGTGGACTCGGCAAACACTCACCCTCCTTCCCCTGCACTTCACATTTATCACCTGACCGAGCGGCCGAGGAGATAAATACCCATTTCGCGGGTATCTGTCAAAGCCTCCCAAAACTTGATCTCACCGCCCTCCCCACAGACCTATCATCCCCCTCCCGACCCCCCTCCGTCCAGGAGGTTGACGTTTTCAATAAATTAAAGAAATTAAGGACGCACAGATCTACCACGCCCACTGACCTCCCAATCAAAATCTATAAGGAATTTGCCCCTGAACTTGCCGCCCCCATTTGCTCCGCAATAAATGCTTCACTTGAACAAAACACTTGCCCTAGCGACTGGAGAACTTCCTTTGTCACTCCCATCCCCAAAATTTCCAGCCCACAGTCCCTTAATGGCCTAAGGCCAATCGCCATCACGCCCATTCCCAGCCTCATTTGTGAAGATTTTATTTTTAACTGGGCTTATGATGATATTAGTAACCTCATAGACATCCAACAATTTGGCAACAAGAAGCGCTCCTCCGCCACTCATTGCCTGGTCAGCTTTCTAGATTTCATACACAGCCACCTGGACAAACGAGACACCTCCCTTGCCCTTGCTTTTGTCGACTTCAGGAAAGCATTTGACCTTGTAGACCACACTGTTGTCATTACTAAGGCCATTGAGCTGGGGCTTCACCCTAATATTGTATCGTGGCTGACTGATTTCCTCAGCGCACGCTAGCAAATAGTTCGCTCCCAGGGCTCGGTCTCCCCTCCACTTGAGCTGACGTGTGGCGTCCCGCAAGGGACTAAAATTGGTCCGCTTTGCTTCTTGGTGCTCATTAACGACTCTCTCATGGACACACCGCATCGCTGGAAATATGTTGACGACAGCACCTTGGGGGTCCCCGTCAACAACAGGGATCCAGACTATGCACCTCTTCAAGCGTAGCTCGACAACCTTCAGGCATGGACGGTTGACAACAGTGCCACTATCAACCACACCAAGACCATGGTGATGCACGTCTGCACGTCCAAGAGAGATGTGCCACCTCCGCTGCTGTCTATTGGCTCACACCACCTCCAGGTCGTCCAGTCCACCAAACTACTCGGCATCACTGTGGACAACCAGCTCAACTGGAAGCTTCACGTCTCCAACACCGTCAGAGCAGCCTCCTACAAGCTGTACATGCTGCGTAGACTCAGGACGCTGGGGGCACCGGCTGCTGAGCTGTGCAGTATTTACTCATCATTCATACTGCCAAAGCTCATGTATTCCTCCCCGGCGTGGTCATCGTCCCTTACCCTGACCCAACAACAGCAGCTTGAGAGGGTTCAAAAGAGGGCATTCAGGGTGATTTTAGGCCCTGACTACCGCACCTACGACAATGCCCTGACCACCCAGTCTCCCGAGGCTCTCTGACAGGCACCAGGACGCCCTCAGAAAATTCGGAATCTTCCTGCTTCACCATCCTCGCCACCGCCACCTCCTGCCACCCGACGCCCTTCCCCCCACTCGCTTCACCAGACACCACAACATACTCAACCCCTTCAGAGCGCCGCGAACCGACCGTTACAAGCGTAGCGCAGTGCCCGCGATGGTGCGGATGATAAACAATGCCCAGTGACAGTCAAACCCAAAGGGCCGCGGTGAAGATTAGCACCTCGCCGCTACCCTCTGAGTGCCCCCTTCACACCACCCTCCCTCTCCCTTATGTCTCTATTTTTAGCTCTCCCAAAACACCCCCCACCCTCCCCCTCCCTCTAGTGTAGCCTATTTACTCTTAGTATATTGTATTTTTAATTTGTATATTTTCATCCTAACGGCTGCCATACATTAATAAACCTATTATTATTACACACACACACACACACACACACACACACACTATTACAGGGAAGGCCAGCTGGTATAAAATGAAGTCGTTTAATACAATACATATATTTACAAGGGGTCAGTTATATAAATACATTATAAACAAAAAAAATACAGTCGTTATCGTTATCATCATCGTCATCATCATCATCATATGTGTCATCACATCATTGCTAGATGTCCATGTAGCGCGGCAATGGAAGGATGCCAGAGAGTAAGAAAAGAGGACACGCGAGAGAACGAGAGGTCGGAGAGGAAGTGAGGGAAGAAATATGGCAGTTATTGAGGCCTTATTGCATTCAAAGAACCTGTCAAAGTACAATGAAAGAGAAAGAAAGGAAGGAGGGAAGGAATGCTGAAAAACAACGTTACGCTTAGCATTATAGTTTTTTTTTTCTTTTACTTATTGCTGGTACTGTTGTTGTATTTGCTGGTAATATATATATGGTGTATTGGTTGATATTATTTGTCTGTCATTTTATGAAGAGGAAAAAAACTCCCACAGTGACAACAGTAACAACAACAATACCAAAACAACAGTAGCAATAGTAAAAACAATTGCATTAGTTTCGTAGTAGTAGTAGTAGTAGTAGTGGTAGTAGTAGCAGCAGTAGTTGTAGTAGTAGTAGTAGTAGTAGTAGTAGCAGTAGTAGTAGTAGTAGTAGCAGCAGTAGTAGTAACGAGCAGTAGTAGTAGATGTAAAATCAGCAGCAGTAGCAAGGTCCAGGAGGAATAAGCACCAACAGGTATGTGATTTTAAAAATTACAGCAAAGGAAAAAAGAAATACATGAAGTGTACTTGTGCGTGAAAAACGCAAAACGTGTGTGTGTGTGTGTGTGTGTGTGTGTGTGTGTGCCAGGAATAACCAACCAACTAACAAAACACACACACACACACACACACACACACACACGTACACGTTCACAGGTACAGATCTACTAGCACAGATTGATGACAGCTCCGGGGAAGGTACAGGCCACCGATACAGAGACAGTGACGGAACGATTGGTGGAGAAGGTGGTGACGGTGACTGTGGTGCCGATGGTGGTCCACACCTTGAAGAAGAACTTGCCGTCGCCCGCCTTCTCCTCCGCCTGCGATTCAGTGTCCTCGAGGATGCTGCCGTGGAGGCGCTCGGAGCCGTCAATGTCATCCCAGACAGAGGCCAGCTTGTGGGAGCGTCTCAGCCTCCTACCCATGCAAGCGGTAAGTGCCACAGCACCGGCTGGTAGTTGGGAGAATAAGACGAGAGTATGGTGACGACAAACAAAAATGTGCTAAGGTAAACAGTCGCCAATAACTGGAGGATGTTAAAGACAGATAAGTTTTTAGGTATGTAAGTAGACGTAAAGAATAAGAAAACAAACAAAGATGTGAGACAGGAACATGTTTATTTAAATCGGCGCGTCGGGAAGAGGGAACAATAGGATGAAATGGAGTGGAATGTGACCATGGAAATATAAAGAAAAGGATATATATACAAAAAGAAAGGGAGAAAAAGAGACCCTTCTTCGATTGCATGAAGAGAATAAGAAAAGACAGAGAGATGGGGCAGACAGACATGTGATTAGAGATAAAAAGATAAGTAAGGGAGGGAATGAGAGGGGAAGGGAAACAGAAATGTCATCATAGACAGAATAGGAATAGAGAGAATATGACTAGGAATAGGAAAATGAATAGGAGAATAGGAAATGACAGAGAGATGTGGTACATGTCATAAGAGAAGAAAGTTAAGTAAGGGAAGGAATGGGAGGGAAAGAGAAAATACGAATATCATCATTCATATAAATAGAGTAAGAAACAAATACTACTACTACTACTACTACTACTACTACTAATAATAATAATAATAATAATAATAATAATAATAATGTAGTGACTCGCCTGCTGCGGAAAGCCCCCAAAACCTACTCAGTTAAGGCCCAGTCACACTGAAGGCCAAGTCACACTGACTTTACGACCTACTGACGACCTCCAGCGACCTGCAGGTCGCGGGGGGTCTCTCATGGTCGTGCGTGCGATCGTCATGTGTCTCCGTCTGCCGTGCGACCGAAAAGGTCGGCTGGAGGTTTATGGTGCTGCTCTAAAACCTTCAGCCGACCTCTCAGGTCGCTGCCGGTCGTAAAAAAGGTTGCCGTCCGGTGGCCTGGACGGCAAGCGGACTGCCATCGGTGGCCGACAGGTGACCATTAACTGTTGAACGGCGACCGGATGGCAAGCGGATGCCGTCTGGTTGACGTCAAATAGTAGGAGGTCGCTGATGTTCGCCGTCCACTTTTCATCTGTCATTGGCCGTGGTCGATGTCCGGCCTTCCACCACACGGCGAGTTGTGCGGCGACCGGTGGTAGGTCAAACCACCCTTGCCCGGAAATGAGGTACATTACTGAGCAGTGATGTCCCACGACCCTCAGCCCGTCCAAGCTCCGCCCCGACTCAACATACTCCACAGGTCAAACACACGGGCAAATGTGTATGGGTCACCTCTGCCTAACCAAAATAAATTACTGCAGGACATGAAGTGCACAGCAGTAACAATGAGAGTCTGTGGAGCTATTGGCCTTTATCCATTTCAAAAAGAACTGTTAATTTCATCTTCTGCTCTGTCCAGGGTGATGGAAATGCATTATAACGAATATATAATGTAACATACATACTAATAACAGGTTAAACCAAAATTGTTTGGAGCATTTTTTGCATGTCTGCGGCACATAGGGGCGGGGGAGGGCACAAATATCCGTCTTTTGCTGCAATGAGGCACAGAATACTTTCATTACCTTTATAAGAAACTATTTTTTCATATATAATTTATTTTACAGAATTAAGAATGAAAAATTTGTAATATAACTGGGTGATAATATTACTGTAACACGTCAGCTGCAGGTCGTTAAGGGAGGTCGCTGTTCTCATTGCGACAGGACGCGTACTGGTCCTTGCCTGTCGGTCACCGGTCGGCGTATGGGGGGCGTCTTGGCCTAACTCCAGGTGTGAGGACAAGGTGTGAATCTTACCATGGTCGCCGTACGCCCACCCACTGGACGGACACAGGACGGACACTAAAGACCACCGGTAGCCGTTCGGTCGAACGACTACTTTACCACCAATGTGGTCGGGGAGCGGTGGATGTGAATCGCAGCATTTTGCTGTCGCGGGTGGTCGTTAGCAGGTCGTAAACTCAGTGTGACTGTAGTTTTAGCCAGACTGGAAAAGGAGAGGCTTCTCATCTAGCCGGTCACGGTTTCGATCCCCGGTGTCGGAAATCCTTTCCGGGTCTGGCTTAATCTTTCGTGTTTCGTGACACGAAGAGGTCGTGTGCATGAATGGGAAAGTGAAATAGAGGACGTTACACTCCTACTACATCTAAAATTAATAATAATAATATTAATGACAAATTAATAATATTGATTATAATAATAATGACAGGGAGGCGGTGGCGTCCGGGAGGACGCAGGTTCCCGTCCCGCCCACCGCCACAAGCTGGGATTTTTCAGTCACCGCCGAGTGACCTAAGACTACCCATTGGTTGTCTTAGGCCAACCCGGACTCTAGATTCTTTCACTAAGAGAGGATCAAAGATGAGCTCCGGGTGACAGCATGAGCCAAGCAAGATGGCGCCACTATTAAGACTTACCTGCACCATAACGGGCTAGGGCCGATCAGCAGGCCCCACCAAGAAAGCCTACCGGCGCCATGGGCAGAAAAGTAAAAATACAATAATAATAATAATAGCATTGATAATATTAACAATATTGATGATGCTGAAAATACTCACATCTGTAGCAGGTGTAGGGCACGGTGGAGGTGAAGGAGGAGAGGAAAGTCCATGTGGAGGAAGAACGAGCATTCTTTATGAAAAACTTGCCTGAAAGAAAAATTAAATAGAAATGATAATAATTTGGTGACTCTCTCTCTCTCTCTCTCTCTCTCTCTCTCTCTCTCTCTCTCTCTCTCTCTCTCTCTCTCTCTCTCTCTCTCTCTCTCTCTCTCTCTCTCTCTCTCTCTCTCAATCGACTTACCCTTATCCTCAGTATCATCACTAGGAAAAGTGCTGTCAGCCCTCTCAAATACGTTATCCACAGCCGTCTCTTGTTTGTCTGGAGTTGGGGTTTCTTCATTGGCACCAGCGGCGGCGTTTTCTCTCCTTTCCTTGGCTGCTGTAGTGTCGTTGTTGGCGTCATGGTCCACCCCTTCGCTCCCTGCCTCCTGATTGGCGGCCGGAGAGCACAGGAGCGCCACCAACAATAGTAAGGCGCCGAATGAATGCAACGCCTGGGAAAGGAAGATGAATATGTAGAAGAGAGAGAGAGAGAGAGAGAGAGGCAGTCAGACAGGCAAAAAAAAGTAGGCTATATACAGTACGTACAGACTGGCAGAGAAAGAACACAAATATAATAATCCAGTAATTCCTCTCACGTCCGACATAACAGGGCCAGCTGACCATCCGGATGCGGAACATTGTCCTGACAGAACCCCCGACATAACACGGACAGTGAATGGCAACCCTCCCATACTTTCGGCAATGTTCCTTGGTCTCTAGGCTGCAGTATTTAGACATTAAAACACACATACGAATATCTAGCATAACGGTAGACACTAGGAAACAATGCACGAACAGTAAAATACACCAATATAGTATAGAACTTTATATGAAGATGATGAAGGTTGCAAAAAAATATACAGTGTACAGTGTATAGGAGCGGACGGCCAGTTTTGCTCAGCTGCTGGGTTAAGGGTTAAGGTAATCTGTGCATATAAAGAAGCCGGCTAGCTGACCACGCGATCGTTTTGGATTTGTAAGGCGGCCCAATCAGCTATTCCGGAACTTTACATCCGGATACGGGTAAGTAAATTCGGATACGGACGTAATGTAACCAAGGCCTAGTATCCGGATACGAGAGGGATTACTAATTGAAACGCTGCATTTGTCCTAAAAAAATTTATGAAGCGTACAGAAGTTTGTAAAAATATAGCAAAAAAGGTGTGCAGGTGGAGGGGACAGTTACCGCTCCTTGTCAGCGATAATAATCTTGGCCAGAGCAAGACGCAAACCTCAGACAGCCGGGTGACAGACCCAGGACGATAGCCACTTCCGGACGTGTGTGTGTGTGTGTAAACGAGCTTAATAGCACATTTTTCAAGTATTAGATGATTTATTTTTTTCTCAGCGTGATATCGTGCTGTAACCTGGATCATTTAATGAGATGAACCTGCAGTTGGATTTTAAACAGGTAAAAATTATTTAATATATCTGCATGGGTTATCTAGTTGTCTCGTAATGCTGTCAAGTAGTTAAGTAATACTCGGTTAACTGAGAAGATAACACTGGGTTACAAAAAAAAATTGTAAGTTGTCGAAGTTTTTCCAACTGATTTAGAACAAATTTGCACCGCTGAATCCGAAAATGACACCCGTTTCACTCGATCAGGTCATGTTTCTTGTGCTAAGTCAATTTTTAAAAAAATCCGATTTTATAACTAAATCGATTACATTTTTGTGACATTTTCAGTTGATTTTTGTTCATATTTCTCATCTGAAACAGGTTTTTAAGATAAAGAAAATGTTTTCTAACATAATTCATTACTTAAATGTTACAAAAATTAATAAGTGAACATTGAATAGTAGACATTGATAAAGGTAAGTACATGTAAATTAGATGTACTTGGTCATCATTGTTCAAAAGTCATGCAGGGCATGAACTTCCGTTTTTTCAAACTCCTAGAATGCTCAGCTGTAGGAATGTCTCTCTTCAGAGTCCAACAGTAATCAGCCATCCTGACTGCATCCCAGCATCCCTGATACCTGATCTTCATCTCTTTCATGTCCTGATGGAATCTCTTCCCCTGCTCGTCGCTCATTGATCCCATATTCTCAGGAAATCGATTCATAAGTGAGAATAAGTAATGCATTTTGATGCTCATGTTGCATCCGAGGTTTCTGAAAATAGTCAGCATATTGGTGACAAGTTCTGCGTAGTTCCTGGCCTTCTTGTTGCCAATAAAGTTTTTCATGACAAGAACAAAAGCCTTCCACGTTTCCAATTCCACTTCGTTCATTGAGTTTTCAAACTCAGGATCCTTGATGGACTGATGGATTTGAGGACCGTCAAAGATGCCAGCTTTCAACTTCTACATGATCAATCCTGGAAAAGCGTGGCACAAGGACTTCATCGGAAGTTATTACAAAGTCGGGCAAGGTCTGCGTGGAATCAGTGTTAATACTATTGTCATCGCTGGTGTTGGTGGTAGTGGTGGTAAGATTGGCAGTAGTTAATACTGAGGAAAAATAATTGTTCAATAAGTTCGTAATGCGCTGGCTTTCTGTTACTGGTTTACCATCGCTGTCGGTTAAGGATCCAGTCCTATTTCTGATCGCCTTTTTGTTGTTTATATAATTGAAGAAAGACTTCGGATTACTTTAACAGTTGGCGGCAATGTTTTCTTCTTATCTGCGCTTTGCCTGACTTACTAGTCTTTTTACTCGTCGCCTGGCTTCATGATAGTCAAATATTTCCGGCCGTGTTTTTCATTTCCTTGAGCATGTAGAGCAAATTTTTCTCCTTAATTTAATGCTTGAATTCGTTGTTAAACCATGGTTGACGGGACATATGTATTTTGCTGAGTGAATAATTGGTTTTTAAAGTTTAGCCAGGCTTCCTCTACGTTGGAATCATCTGAGAGTCGCATTTCTGTCTATTTACGCCGGATTCCTGCGAAATTTGACCTTTTAAAATTAGGCATCATTATTTTGTTTTCAGTTACTTTTGTTTGAGCATTAATGTCAGCGCGCACCAATTTGTGATCGCAAGAACCGAGATGTTCTCCTACGGTAGTATTACTTACGAGAGAGAGAGAGAGAGAGAGAGAGAGTCAGTCAGTCAGTCAAACGGGCAAAGAGAAGGGTAAAGAGACGTACCGACTGTCTGGTAGAGAGAAAGAACGAATTCAAAGCTAAAAATACACAGCTCTGTATATGTCCTAGAAAAAATTATGGAGAGTACAAAAGTTCGTAAAAAATAATCCAGAGAATATGTGTTTGTGTGTAGGGAGAGATACCGCTCCCTGTCATCGAAAAATTATTGGCCTGAAAAAGACGCAAACCTTAGACAGCCTGGTGAATAACCTGGGACGATAGCTACTTCCCGCACGTGTGTAATTCACGACGGCCTGATCACGAGTTGGATTCGCTTTCGCCAGCAGGTACCCTCCCGACACGAGCAAGGGCATGCTCATTATCGTCGATCTCTGGGTACTGCCTGTGTGTGTGTGTGTGTGTGTGTGTGTGTGTGTGAACAAACTGAATAGAGCAATTTTCAAACTCTCTCAACTCGTACGTGTTATTTATTTTTTCTAAGTGTAATTTCTTGTTTTGGAACCTACTATACATTTCAGCGGCGGACAAACGCTGTTTTTCGCAAATATCTCCTAAACGAATCATTGGATCAGTATGATATTTCAACACACTGCCTTTAACACCCGGACCTAATTTATGGCTAATATACCATGTTGCAATATGTGTTATGTTAGGAGCTTACTGAGTGATATTAAGCCTAATCCAGTCATCATATCTAAGGTGTTAAACAGAATCGGACGAGTGTGGGGTACTCCTCTAGCCCCTCCACCAACGCCCCGAACAACCCAAAGACCACTCCTTCCCTACTCCAATATCGCAGTATCCCCCTCCTGGTTGCCCTCTTCACCCCCCTACTCACACCATCCCCCTTCCCCAGCCCGAGGCTGTTGTACAGTAATTATCAACGTGAAATACGTCTTGCCTCCATGGAACTGTACCATTCTCTTAGTTAATAATCATACTATCTATACATATACACGTACATAACATTCTAATATATAATACAGTGATGGGAGAAATAGGGAGGGACACAAGAGTGATGAGGGAGGCGAGAAGTTAGGGGGAGAAGAGGAGGGATAACGAGAGCGAGAAGGGGGAGTAGTTGTGGCTAGGAATAGTTTGGGAGGGTGCTGGGGGGGGGGCACACTTTCCTTCGAATGCGTCAACATGACTCGTCGGGTTTGTATTATTTTTCACAAGTAAACTCGTCACATAAGACATATAGTAATGTGGTAGGTTAGCCATAAATTAGGTCCGGGTATTATAGGTAGTGTGCTGAAATATCATACTGATCCATAGATTCGTTTAGGAGATATTTGCGAAAAACAGCGTTTGTCTGCCGCTGAAATGTATAGTAGGTCATTTATTGAGATGAAAAACCAAGATGGGTTTTAAACAGGTAAAATCTCTTTAACCCCTTGACTGCGGATTTCCTACAAGAAGGCATCACCAAGCGTCAGGAATGGAATAGAAAGTGGCTGCTACAATTCAATGAAGAAAATGTAAAGTCCTGCATCTCGGGAGGGGATATCCAGCACACCAATACCACATGGGAAACACTCCACTATCCACCACGGAGGAAGAGAAAGACCTGGGACTATATGTTACCAGGCTACCAGTGAAGGCCAAATCAGTGCCAATCGCAGAGGACGGGTTAATATACCTTCATAAGCTAAGCTACTCATATTTATAAATCCAGTCACTTAGTTAAGTTTTATTATGTGTATTGCGAAAAAGATGATAAATGTAACTCTCTCTCTCTCTCTCTCTCTCTCTCTCTCTCTCTCTCTCTCTCTCTCTCTCTCTCTCTCTCTCTCTCTCTCTCTCTCTCTCTCTCTCTCTCTCTCTCTCTCTCTCTCTCTCTCTCTCTCTCTCTCTCTCTCTCTCTCTCTCTCTCTCTCTCTCTCTCTCTCTCTCTCAGCTTGATCTAATAGATGGGTGATGCCCTTTGATGTAGATAAGTGCCAGGTTCTTCAAGTTGAAACAAGAAATAAGAGGTTCGATTACGAAATGCGTGGCGTTCAACTCAAAAGCTTTCAATGCGTTAAGGATCTGGGTGTCAAAATCGCGTCAAGCCTTAAATTCTTACAGCAATGCATTGACACAGCAAATAAAGTGAACAGATTGCTGGGCTTCATTATGAGAAACATTTTATTAAAAAAATAGATGTAACACTCCCGCTTTACAATAGTTCAGTCAGTGGCCACTTGGAATATGCGGTTCAGTGTTGGTCTCCTCACCATGCAAAGGGCATTGTTACATTAGGTGTTCAACGTCGAGCAACAAATGTGATCCCTTCCTTGCGCAACAAACCTTAGGCCTAGGGCGAAAGGCTCTCAACTCTTTTAACGTGTTCTCTCTTGAGAAACGTCGCCCCCGTGGAAAACTGATCGAATATTTTAAAATACTTAATGGCTTTACGAATGTGGACAAATCAAAATTGTTTTAAGCCATGACACTTTGCGAACAGGAAATAACGGCACAAAACTTAAATGTAAACAAATAGATTCAGACTGCACCAAATTTTTCTTCACTAACGTTGTAGTGCGAGAATGGAATAAGCTCCCAGCCTCAGTGGTTCAGTATAACACGATTGACTCCTTTAAAAACAAGCTCAACCGACACTTCCTTCAACTTAATATTTACTAAAGTAGAAATACAAATTTTTGTATCTATTTGATTAATGTAGAATCACTAGTCTGGACCATAGAGTCTGTGTTGTCTGAATTTCTATGTAAATCTGCAAGATCTGCTTGTTGAGACATCAGATGGAAACTAGACTCCTTCAACAGGACGAAAGGCTGACAGCTGGCCAGGAGAAGATCACCGAATTAGTACGTACTGTTGAAACCTTGCAGGAGTTTATCCAGGCCAACATCGTCGCACATGCTGCAACTGACGCCTCATCACCCGCCGCGCCAGCTCTCCAAGCCCAACCATCATCCGATGAAGTCACGTCACAGGGGAACGGAAGATCTTCATCTGACATTGCGGGCTTCACTCCCGTGAGAGGAGGAGCCAGACCCGCCCCTAGAGCCATTTATCCCACTCATTGCAACAACAGATTTGCCATACTGGAGGAGGAGGAAGAGGATCAGAGCACCTTCTTGGTCGGGGACTCTATGATTCGCCATCAGGTGGTTGAATTATGTGCAAGAGTCCCCCATCGTAGGTGTAATTATTATTTTCTCGGAGCTGGAGTTGACGACATCACAGCTGCCCTGGACGAGGTCTCCGCTGAGGCTTCTAATGACTCACTTTTTGTTCTCCACATACGTACGAACGACGTCACCACGGCCCGGTCTGAGGAACTGCTGGACAAGTACTGTAGGCTCATTCAGCAGTACAAGTCTAAATCCCCTAACATTTTGATTTCAGGAATTCTACCACGGACGTGGGCGGAGAGCGACTTCTTCAGCAAGACCTTCAGCCTCAACAACCGCTTACAGTCTCTTTGCAGAGAGCTTGACGTTAAGTTCTTTAACGCCTGGGACAATTTCTAAGGCCAGAGTGAGCTCTTCCACAGGGATGGAATACACCTGTCCCCCATCGGGGCAGCCAGATTCGGAAGACTCCTAAACGACGCAGTACGTGACACCCGATCAAAAAACCGCTCTCGGCCACGTCCCACCACCCTGCCCGTGTAAATAGACGCCGTGCATCGCAACAAACGTGTAACCATAAACCCGCAAGTACCACCACCTCTATTACCAAGCCTCAAGATAACTTAAAAGTTCTAAGTTTCAATGCGCGTAGCCTAAGAAACAAGTTTGATGAACTGAGATGTCTTGCTCTGACAGAAATTTTTGATGTAATTGCTATAACCGAAACATTTATCGACAACACAAATACTGATTTAAGTACAGAATACAACATAGATGGCTACAGACTCTTCAACAAAGATCGTGTAAACCGTAGTGGTGGTGGCGTCGCCCTTTTTGTCAAAAGCTATTGGCAACCCACTGACAGAACACCAAGAGACAAAATACCGTTGAACATTTGTGCGTGCGAGTAAATATTGCAGAAGTCAATTTAAATTTATCTGTCACCTACAGGCCTCCGGGGCAATCACTCGATGACGACCTTGAAATGTACAGTGTTTTAAAGCGGTCACTTAATAACAGCGACTCATTGATATTAGGAGACTTTAACCTCCCCCATATCGGCTGGGCAACACTGTCAGGTACAGAAGGCGAGTCACATAGAATGATCGAATTTTTAGAAAAAAAAAAAAATCTATGCCAAATGGTATCTGAACCAACTCGACAAAATAACACACTAGACCTTGTTATAACGATCCAAGATAACCTAGTTAGTAATGTCACGGTAGGAGAACACCTCTGTTCTTGCGATCATAAATTAGTGCGGATCGACATTAGCGCTCAAATATCAGTGACTGAAATTAAAGTAAAGGTGCCCAATTTCAAAAGAGCTAGAATTCCGACAAAAACTAACAGAAATACAACTATTAGATGACGGCAATATAGAGGACGCCTGGCTAAGCTTTAAAAATCATTTACTCACTCAGCAGAACACATTCGTCCCTTTGTGTGAGAAGCGAAGCAACACTAATAAAAGTCCACCTTGGTTTAATAGCGAAATTAAGCACTCAGTCAAGGAGAGAAAATTGTTTTACAGGCTAAAGGAAAAACAAAGCACGCCCGAAAACATTTGACTTTATCATGATGGCAGGCGACGAATAAAAAGATTAGTATGTCAGGCAAAGCATAGCTATGAAGAAAATATTGCAGCCAACTGTAAAAATAATTCGAAATCCTTCTTCAGTTACATAAACAACAGAAAGGCGATCAGAAGTGGAATTGGACCTTTAACAAACAGTAACGGTGCACGAGTGACTGACAGCCAACACGTTGCAAACCTATTAAACAATTTCTTTTCCTCGGTGTTTAATACTAACAGTCTTCCCACCACTACCACCAACACCAGTACTAATGTAAATCTCGAGCATGCATCGCCTAACCTTGAAATAACAACCGATGAAGTCCTTAAAGCTCTCCAGTCACACAAATAAGAGTCCCGGACCCGACAAAGTATATCCTATACTGCTTAAAAAAACAAAGAGCGAAATTCTCTCCTCCCTCACAACCGTATTCAATATGTCCTTGCGACAAGGAATCGTCCCTTCTGATTCGAAAAAGGCTAACGTGACACCGATTTTTAAGAAAGGAGACAAAAAATACCAGGTAATTACAGGCCCATTAGTCTAACTTCGGTTGTAGGTAAGCTACTTGAGGGCATATTAGAGACAAAATTGTGAGTTACCTTGAAAGCCACTCATTAATTGGGGATTCACAACATGGCTTCCGTAACAAAAGATCCTGCCTATCAAACCTAATGACCTTTTATAACGACCTCTTCTTAGTTTATGACGTAACCAAATCATTGGACATAGTCTATCTATTCTGATTTCGAGAGAGCGTTTGATAAAGTCCCACATCATAAATTACTTTATAAATTAAAACAAATAGGTATTGACGGTCAAGTAAACCAATGGATCGCGAATTGGTTGAGCAACAGACAACAAAGAGTGGTGATTAGCGAATTTCACTCAAAGTGGGCGCCGGTCACCAGTGGCGTCCCTCAGGGCTCGGTTCTTGGCCCAGTGCTCTTCATAATTTGCATCAACGATGTGGATGTTGGACTCAATAATCGCATTAGTAAATTTGCAGACGACACAAAGATTGGTAACTCGGTTCTCACTGACGAAGACAGGCAAAGCCTCCAAGAGGATTTGCTCAAAATTTCATCTTGGTCGGATAGATGGGAGATACCCTTTAACGTAGACAAGTGCCAGGTCCTTCAAGTTGGAACAAGAAATAAGAAGTTCGATTACGAAATGCGCGGCGTTAAACTCACAAGCGTTCAATGCGTTAAGGACCTGGATGTCAAAATCGCGTCAAACCTCAAATTCTCACTGCAATGCATCGATGCAGCAAATAAAGCGAACAGAATGTTGGGTTTCATTAAAAGAAACTTTTTATTCAAGAATACAATAGTTTAGTCAGACCCCACTGCGGTACAGTTTTGGTCTCCCCACCATGCAAAGGACATTGCCAAATTAGGTGTTCAGCGTCGGGCAACAAAAATGATCCCTTCCTTGAGCAACAAATCCTACTAAGAAACGTCGCCTCCGAGGAAAACTGATCGAATGTTTTAAAATACTTAATGGTTTCACGAATGTAGACAGATCAAAATTGTTTATGATCGATGACACTTTGCGAACGATGAACAATGGCATAAAACTCATATGTAGATAAGTAAATTCAGACTGCACCAAATTTTTCTTCACCAACGTTGTAGTGCGAGAATGGAATAAGCTCCCACCTTCAGTGGTCCAGTGTAACACGATTGACTCCTTTAAAAACAAGCTCGACCGACACTTCTTTGAACTTGATATTAACTAGAGTAGAAATGCAACCTTTTGGAGCCATCTGATTAATGTAGAATCACTTAGGTTTAAGGACAGACCACCTATTCTGGACCATGGGGTCTGTGTGGTCTGATTTTTTTTTGTAAATCTTTGTAAATCTCTCTCTCTCTCTCTCTCTCTCTCTCTCTCTCTCTCTCTCTCTCTCTCTCTCTCTCTCTCTCTCTCTCTCTCTCTCTCTCTCTCTCTCTCTCTCTCTCTCTCTCTCTCTCTCTCTCTCTCTCTCTCTCTCTCTCTCTCTCTCTCTCTCTCTCTCTCTCTCTCTCTCTCTTACCGTCATTTCTGCAATATTACTTGGGGTGCTTGTGATTTCCATCCGCTTATATATAACACCCAAGGAACAGGAGGAGGAGGAGGGAGAGGAGAAGGAGGGGGAGAAGGAGGAAGAGGAGGAGGAGGAGGAGGAGGAGGAAGAGGATAAGGAGGAGGAGAAGGGAGAGGAGGAGGTGAAGGAGGAAGTAGGTAGGAGGAGGAGGAGGAGGAGGTATCTGCTCAAGGAGGAAGATGAGCTTCTGTGGCTAAAAATAGTCGTAGGAAGAAGGCACACAAACAGTTTTTGCGACACACAGCATAGTGTTAGCGTCTGTGTGTGTTTGTTGGTGGAAAGAGGGAGAAAGGAAGGTTGGCTGTGCTCCTTGCTACGATAATACACACTATTCAAAAACATGATTTTAGAAACACCAAGTGATTAACACAGAATCTCTTTATATTCGTAGGTGCTAATAGGTATAAGGCATCCTATCATATGTAAGCAGAATATGTTGTTCACGGTAGTTTTTTTTTATTAGATAGACATTGCATAATCGTTCGGTTAATGGTTAACAAGAGATATCAAATAAGATATTGTTTACATAGAATAGCGTTGGATTCATATATTTCAAAATATTTGTGTTTCGTTATATTAAAGTTAAATCGTTCAGCATAAAGTCTTTTGTGCTGTTTCAATAATCAATGATATTAATATCATAAACAACTCATGTTACTGATATTATCTCTTCGCACACGCCTTTCTTACGCCTATATTTCCCTTGCCATCAGTTCCAAAGGTATCAGTCAATCAGACCCTTTCCCTACGATCTTTCAGTGAGCCATTAATGGCAACATCCAACAGTTGAATTATCTCTGTCAGTAACAAAGCTTAGTTTAGAGTTTAGAGCAAATATGGCAATAAAAAGGGTTTCTTAGGGACCCTAAAGAAACCCTACCGGAGCAACAGGCAGCATAAAACAACAATAATAATAATGATATACAAATACGACAGCTTATAAACTATTTTACTCTTGCGTAGGTCTGCATATATCACTTACATTGACTTTTTATTGCCCCAGCCCGTTAGTACTGGCGCAGGCTAATTTTATTTATAGTGGCTGCCGTGATGTATGACTCTATGACTCTTGCTTGGCTCATGCTGCCCCCCAGTGCTCCTTTCGACCGAAGTCGCTGAAGTTAAGGTTGATTGAAGATCCGGAAAGCATGTGGGTAATCTTCCGCCACTCGGCAATGACTTGAAAAATCTGCATGTCTCGGTAGGGACCCAAACCTAGTCCACGCTAAGTCCTCGGGCTCACCACGCCCGCACGCTAACCACTCGGCCACCGCCTCCCCGATTGGTATATCTTAGTAAGGAATAACTAATAGTACGGCCAGTAATGCCGTATGAGGCGTTAAAGAGGACTCATCAAGAAGTGAAGCAACGTTTTAGGAAATTAGGAAATGTAACGTTAAGAAAAGTGACCAGCGATTCTGTTGCTTTAGCCATTAGCATTACATCATCCTCCGTTTTCTCGTAAGGCAGGATATGAAAGCAACCAAATGAATATAGGAAATATCATGTGGAAGGAAGTATTGTTAATAGTTAAAATATATCAGCAACTCAGACATCCACAAGGTAAAACAGAAGATAAAACTGAAAACATAAAGAAAAATAAACAAAACTAAATGCGATTTTAAAACAAATCTGAAAGTAATAATGCAAATAAAACTACACAGTAATACTAAAAAAATGCAAATAACAGACATGGAAATCTAAACGAAAAAAAATATTCAACTAAAAAAATACATAAAAATCAAAGAATAAAAAAAAAGAAACAAAACAAAAACGAAACAAACCAAACTAATTAAAGACTAAGTAAGGAAAATGAGAAAAAAATATTTGTAAATAAGAAAAATGACAATGAACGTATATACAAAAAACAAAAACAAACAAACGGTATAAAACAAAACAAGAAACAAAAAAAAGCAGAACAAAGAAACAAGAGAAAAAAAAAAAACAGAACAACGGTATGACATAAAAAACATTCAAACACAAAAACATAAATAAAACAAAGGGGAAAAAGAAGGACAACAAAATACTAAGCAAAAATCTAAGCCATGTAGAATGAAACAGAAGCAACAAATAGTAAAAAAAAAATCACCTGAGCAAACACATCATGCAAACACCATAACAAAAAGGCAAAGATGTGTAAACGAGGCACATAACCCGCACGAGGCAAAGGTAACGCCCAGATGAACGATGACCTCCTATGGTGACCCTCGGGAGGAAAGACTGTGAGGAAAGGGAAGGGTAGAAACATGGAAACATGGAAACATGGAAATGCAGCCAACAGAAAGCCTATTGGCTCATTACGAGGTCGCCCGCTTTGGTTATTAATCTGCTCGACAGCCACTTGGGGCTTGAGGAGCAGATGAAAGCACCTCGATATTGAGAATCAGATGAAAGCACCTCGTTATTCAGTTTACTCCCGACGCAGCGAAATGACGGTCGATTCTATATTTGAGGGAGTTGATGGTATTCGCATTTACTACTTCTGAGGGAAGATTGTTTCAGTGGCGGATGACTCGGTTTGAAAAAAAAAAGCTCCTTTCAATGTCTGTGTTACATCGACTCGACTGAATGGGTAAACCGTTATTTCTAGTTCTTGAGTTGGTTTGCAGTTCAAAGAATTTGGAGTAATCGACGTTATTGAACTTTTTCAGGTACTTGAAGACTTGAATCATATCCCCTCGTAGGCGTCTTTTCTCCAATGTAAAGATATTGAGTCGCTTGAGCCGTTCCTCGTATGGTTGAGCCCTTAAGGTTGAAATCATCTTCGTGGCACGTTGAATCTTTTCCAGTAAATCAATGTCCTTTCTGTAATTAGGAGACCAGAACTATACTGCATACTCAAAGTGCGGTCTTACCATGGAATTGTAAAAGGATAGCATCACGTCTGGCGTTTTACACTCCAAGTTCCTCGCTATGAACCCGAGCATAGTGTTGGCTTTTTTATAATTTTTTTTTTTTTTTACAGTGATTCGCGTGTTTCAGGTCACTGCTGATAGTGACTTCAAGATCCTTTTCCTCCTGCATCTCCTGCAGAGGTTTCCCATTCATGATGTATGTGTGATTACTCTTTTGGGACCCAATGTGCATGACTTTGCATTTGTCAACATTAAATGACATTTGCCATTTTTCCGACCATTTGATAATGTGATTGAGGTCTTTCTGAATGATTTCGCGGTCGGTCTTTGTGAGGGCCTTTCCACCCATTTTGGTGTCATCAGCAAATTTCGATATTGTGGATTTCAGTCCGGATTCTAGGTCATTGATATACGTATATGATAAAGAGAATGGGTCCCAGCACTGACCCTTGAGGCACTCCACTAGTGACTGGAAGCCAATCTGAAGGCTGTCCGTTGAGTAGTTCTCGTTGTTTTCTGCCGGTGAGCTAATCTCTTATCCACGCGATCAGATTGGCTCCAATGCCCGCCGAGTGCAGTTTCTTTTAAGGAGTCGCTCGTGCGGTACCTTGTCGAAGGCTTTCTGAAAGACCAGGTATATAACATCACTGGGGATGTGGGCATTCCAGTTCTTATATATACCTTGGAAGAAGTCTAATAGATTCGTCAGGCAGGAGAGCTTGTTTCTGAAGCCATGCTGGGTGTCGGAGATTATATTATTGTCTTCTAGAAACTTAACAAGTTTGTCTCTAATAATCTTTTCGAGTATTTTTCCTGGCACTGATGTCAAACTTATGGGCCTGTAGTTTAATGCAACGCTTTTGTCTCCTTTTTTTGAAAATCGGTGTTACATTCGCCATCTTCCAGTCTTCCGGGACCTTGTTCAGTTGTACTGACCGGTTGAATATGTTAGTGAGTGGCTGAAGTATTTGTTGTTTAAGCTCTTTTAATAACCACGGGGACAAACTGTCGGGTCCCGTTGACTTGTTCGTGTCGAGTTTGTCCAAGTACTTTTTCAGTTCTTGGTCGCATATTGAGTCAATTTCCAGGGGCGTGATCCCCCTCGGCGGGTCAGGGCCCTCGGGAATGGTTTCGATGTCCTTGACTGTGAATACGGATGCGAAGATACTGTTGAGGATTCTGGCCATCTGTTTACTGTCCTGAGTTGCAGATCCAGTCTCGTCTGTCAGGGGACCAATATTGGATTTTACTTTCTTTTTTCGATCTGATGTATATGAATTTTTTTTTTGGAGTTGGTCTTGATATCGCGCGCTATTTGTTTTTCATTGTTCCGTTTACTACTCCGGATAAGGGTGCGACAAGCTCTGAGGCTGGTGTGGTACTGTGTACGGGCACAGTCTCTTTTATTAGGTTATAATTCCTTTTTTTTAAGTTAACTGCCCTTTTTATTTCTCTGGTCATCCACGGTGGAACTACGGGACCATTTACTCGCCTGGGTTTCGTAGGCACTGTAGCCTTCTCTATCCCCAAAAGCTTATCTTTGAAGTCGTTCCACAGGTTGTCGATTGTATTGTCGGTGAGTTTAAGTTGGTCTCAGGTCGCAGGGGGAAGCAACTCACGGGCTGGGTTGAAATTTGCTTTTTTGTAGTCTAGTATCACTGACAGATTGTCTACGAGTTTGAGACTTATGTTGACATTAAAACGGATTAAGTGATGATCGCAACCAGTAATTTTTTCACCAACTTTACAGTCGCGAATGAGGTCGGGGTAACTTACTAGTATCAGATCCAGCAAATTATTTTCTCTTGTCGGTTGAGTTACAATTTGAGTGAGGAACGAATTCTCCACCATTTCTAAAAGCCTGTTACACTCTTGATCTCCAGTCAAATGTCCCCAGTCAATGTTAGGGCAATTAAAGTCCCCAATTATTATTGTTTCTTTGCTTTGTGTTAGAGAGTGAAGCTCTTCGTACAGGGCAGTGTCGTCGGCTGCCTGTTGTTTTGGGGGCCTGTATACGGTCGCAAGTGTTAGTTTCTTATTATTCGCAGTTATGTCCACATAGACGGAATGGTAATTCTCTGCGTCCTGTTTGTCTATTTTTATGGCAGGGAGCGTACTTTTTACGTAGCAAATTACTCCTCCTCCTTTCTTGTGCTTTCTATTTTTGTGGAAGCTTTCGTCCCCGGGGAATGACAGTTCGGATACTAGATGTGCAGAGTTGGCCCAAGTCTCTGTGATGGCTACCACATCTGGCTTCTCTGTTGCAATATACTCCCAAATTTCGTCCTTTTGGGGTAATAGACTACGTGCATTTGTGTACAAGACGGAAATGTGACTCCTGGTTGGGCCGCGACGTGTTGTATCAGTTCGCATGTCGGAGGCGTCGTTGGTTACACAGTTTCTTGTAAGTTGCACCGACGCTATGGTTTGGTTGATCAAGGGTTGCCTTTGCCCCGCCCTCGCCTGCAGTTTTTTTAATAGCTTTTCGAAAAGCTTGCAACTTCCTCGTTCAGGAGCCTTCCAGGCCGCGCCGAACCAACCTCGTTCAGGTGGAGGCCGTCATCGCGAGACAAGTCAGGGCGCTCATTGAAGTGATTCCAGGCGTTTGTGAACGCTACGCCTTCATCGTAACATAACTGCTTTAGACTAGTATTGACGCCGTACGCTTTACTGTTAAATCCGGCGAACGTATTGACTCTTGATAGAATCCCAGAGACGATGATGTGAGTGGACTTTGTCTTGTATTTCCGAATGACTTGACGGTATTTTGATAACAGGTCCTGAGATTGAGTTGACTGAACGTCGTTGGTGCCCGCATGAATCAGATACACTGTGTTTTCCTTCGCATTTACTGAAACTCTATCGACAGCTGATTCAATATCGTCCAGTTTGGCTCAGGGGATACAGAAACGCTGCCGGGTCGATGTATTTCGACCGCAAAATTCCGTAAGTTGGCCCCTCACTAGACTGCCGCCTACTAGGTTGACTCTAGTAGTCAGTTTTTCCATGCAAGGAAATACCGTATGGTTCGTACAAATGACAGAAGAGATACAAATAAGGAAGAGGAGGAGGAAGAGAAGGAGGAAAACGGGGATGGAGAGATGGATGCCTTTAATCCTACTTTCCCTGCCTTCCTTTACCTCCCTCCCCTTTTTTATTTTTTATTTTTTTTACAGATCGGGAGGCAAATTAAGGTGTAGAGAAGGAGGAGGAGGAAAAGAAGGAGGAGGAGGAGATTGAGGATGGGGAAGAGGTGGAAGGGGAAGGAGAGTAGAGAAGGGATTGTTGAAGAAAGGAGTTGTAGAGGAGGAGGAGAAATAAGAGGAGGAAGAGGAGTGAAAAGGAGACGGACGGGGATGGAGAGAAGGGAAAAGTAGAAGAACGGAGGGGTAGAGGAGGAGGAGAAATCAGCGGAGAAGGAGAAAGAGGAGGAAGAGAAAGAGGAAAACGGGGAAGAAGAGATGGATGCCTTTAATCCTACTTCCCTTCCTTCCCTTACCTTCCTCCCTTTTTCTTTTCTTTTTTATAGATCGAGAGGCAAATTAAGGTGTAAAAAAGGGGAAAAAAAGTCCCGCAATGGCGCTTTTTCCTCAAAGTGTTCAATATAAAAGTTAAAAAAAGAGAGGCCAGAGTTATTTGGACACACGATACTCGTGTCTTTGAAGTGTTTAAGTCATGGACAGGAGAAAATAAGAAGAAGAAAACTGGTCGCACGCACACACACACACACACACACACACACACACACACACACACACATATATATATATATATATATATATATATATATATATATATATATATATATATATATATATATATATATATATATATATATGTGGCTGTGGCTGTGGCTGAACGGATAGCGAGACGGCCCCGCGTTCAGGAGGACGCGAGTTCAATCCCCGACCGGTGCCACCAAGCAGGGATTTTTCAGCCGCCGCCGAGTGGCTTAAAACTTCCCACATGCTGCCCAGAAGACCACCTATCAGCCCGGACTCTAGATTCTAGGATTAAAGATGATTATTTTGCTACTTATACTAGCCATACTCACAGGTATAGGGCACGGTGGAGATGAACGAAGATAGGAAGGTCCAGGTGGTGGTGGTGTAGTTTTTAACTATTAATTTAGCTTCCCCCTCATCCTCGTCTGGAAAAGAAAACGTTATTATGTAACGGCCACTTCTCAACTGATTAAAATTTTATTCTTTTTATAGATATTATTGTTTTTCATTAACATTATTAATATCATTATTGTCAATATTATTATTATTTTCTTCTTCTTCTTCTTCTTATTATTATTATTATTATTACTATTATTATTATTATTATTATTATTATTATTATTATTATTATTATTATTATTATTATTATTATTATTATTATTATTATTATTATTATTATTATTATTATTATTATTACTATTATTATTATTATTATTATTATTATTATTATTTTCATTTATATAATTATTGTCATTATTACTTGTATTATTATAGTCGAAGTGTTAGTATGTTAGATGAGGGCAGCATGAGCCAACGCAAGATGGCGCCACTATAAACACTCGCCTGCGCCAGAACGGGCTGGGCCGACCATCAGGCCCCACCGGGAAGAAGCCTTGGACCGACCATCAGGAATCCAGGATCCACCGGGAAGAAGCCTACCGGCGCAATAGGCCAAGACGTAAAAAAATAGAGAGAGAGAGAGAGAGAGAGATTTTTTTATATATACATATATATATATATATATATATATATATATATATATATATATATATATATATATATATATATACATATATATATATATATATATAGATAGATAGGGGTTGCACTGACGTCACACCGCTTCGCTTTTGTTTTAGGAAAAACAACTGTCAGCCATTTTGGGAGGCAAGAGCGATCAGCTGAGCCCCTGCCCCCTGATGATGGCTGGCCCGTGCCTCCCGTCTTCATGACACAATCTAAGAGAATATGCAAATAATCTGGACAGTGAGGCTAGGCCTCGTTATATAACTATCCATTAGGCTGCCAAATGATGATGGACATAGAGTATATACATTTATTATCAAACTTCAAGATATATTTGATGATAAGAACAATGACTATATGACTAATTTAACCCCGGGCATCCCCGGGCAGTGTTTAGTAAGAACATAAGAACGTAAGGGGTTCGCAAAAAGCCCACTGATCTATACTTGGCAGCCCCTGTCTACCTACCGCGAGTGACAGTGTAGCACCTATCAGTAACAGTAACAGTAATAGATGGGCCACTAAAACACACAGTAATAGATGGACACTAACACCCACCCACACAGTAATAGATACACTAACACCCACACCCACACAGTAATTAATAGATGGGCCACTAACACACCCACCCACACAGTAATAGATGGACACTAACACCCACACCCACACAGTAATAGATGGACACTAACACCCACACCCACACAGTAATAGATGGACACCAACACCCACACCCACACAGTAATAGATGGACACTAACACCCACACCCACACAGTAATAGATGGACACTAACACCCACACCCACACAGTAATAGATGGGCACTAAAACCCACACCCACACAGTAATAGATGGACACTAACACCCACACCCACACAGTAATAGATGGACACTAACACCTACACCCACACAGTAATAGATGGACACTAACACCCACACCCACACAGTAATAGATGGGCACTAACACCCACACCCACACAGTAATAGATGGGCACTAACACCCACACCCACACAGTAATAGATGGACACTAACACCCACACCCACACAGTAATAGATGGACACTAACACCCACACCCACACAGTAATAGATGGACACTAACACCCACACCCACACAGTAATAGATGGACACTAACACCCACATCCACACAGTAATAGATGGACACTAACACCCACACCCACACAGTAATAGATGGACACTAACACCCACACCCACACAGTAATAGATGGACACTAACAC
>NC_066533.1:948067-950567 GCF_024679095.1 Eriocheir sinensis
CGTGCAGACTTTATGAGGGAGATTGACCTCTAAAAGTAATGCCTTGCTGCTATTGATCATCGCAAAACACTGTAGCTACATCTCTATATCATCATCGAGTGATTGTTGCTGCAGTTTGTAGGTGAGGGTTGTAATTACTGTATTTTTCCATTACCTACTCACACCCACAGTGAGCGAAGCAACATGACCCCGGGAGTATGCTCCCGATTACTTAGTTAGTACAGATGTCCAACACTGTTGCCTCTTGATGTTCCTTCAGTAGGCTGTAAACAAATTTTTACCTAATGAGCGACACTATACCTCTACGTTTATGAGATTTTTGTTGACGAGTCTGTAGCCATCTATATCGTCTGCTGAAATTATATCAATGATTGAGAGAGAGAGAGAGAGAGAGAGAGAGAGAGAGAGAGAGAGAGAGAGAGAGAGAGAGAGAGAGAGAGAGAGAGAGAGAGAGAGAGAGAGAGAGAGAGAGAGAGAGAGAGAGAGAGAGAGAAGCAGGTAGAAATCATTTTTGTATTTTTTTATCATTCTTATGGTTTTATTTCCTATTGTACTTTATCTCTCAATTTCTTCATCTAATCCGTTTCAATCATCGCCACGAACACCACTACTATCAACACCGAACACATCCAAACAACCGCAATCCAAACCATGGTGAAATAGCTCCTGCTGCTGGTGCGGCTGCTTGTGCCGGACGACGACTGAAAAGATCGAGAAAGATGGAAACGTTTGACATGAATGCAGAAGATAATCCTATACTCGCGAGCAGCAGAGGGTTGGACGAAGAAGAGTTGATGAAAGATGAAGAAGGGGACATTTCGAGATTGGCTGGAGAGGAAGATGACGAGGAAAAGAAGAAGCTGTTTTTCCGCCTCTGGAGAACTGCCAGTTCCACCGTCACCGTGACTTCCTTCTCCACGATCCGCTCAGTCACCGTCTCAATTTCAATCATGTGTACTTACCCGAATATTGTCCTTAATTTATGTTAACTTCTGTGCTTTTCTTTTTTCTATTCCATTTTTCTCTCGCGCTTTTTTGTTTCTCCTATTTCATCTTCATTAGCTGTTATCTTTCTTTCTTCAAATATTCTTCTTAAAATATCTGCAACTCTCTCTGCTCTTTCTAATGATACTGTCCAGTCTTTTCCTCGTATTCTTCTCTCTCTCTCTCTCTCTCTCTCTCTCTCTCTCTCTCTCTCTCTCTCTCTCTCTCTCTCTCTCTCTCTCTCTCTCTCTCTCTCTCTCTCTCTCTCTCTCTTTCTTTCTTTCTTTTCTTCTTCTTCTTCTTCTTCTTCTTCTTCTTCTTCTTCTTCTTCTTCTTCTTCTTCTTCTTTCTTCTTTTTCTTCTTCTCATCCATTTATAACAACGAAAATACGTGTATCTTTCACAACTCTTCATATGCAAAAAATACCGGACTTGGCCTTCGAAATCAACTAGTTGTAATGAAATCAATGGATGTATATATACATTATCGACCCCATAATACCTATATGCATAATATTTCCTGACTATGGTATTTTTATTTTTACCTATCACGATACTGGAGTGCTGTTGTTTTTTTTCTGTAGATATTCATCGCAATACCATATCATTATATCCTTATGCCTGTAAGTCTACCTCCTATACCGCCTCTTAGTTAAAACTCCCGCGGGGTGGGGGGAGGAAAGGGGGAGGAAGGCACTAAAATATTTATGTGGTCCTAGACGCATACCTGCAATTATTTTATTTTTAACTTTCCTCATAATTCTCTCTCTCTCTCTCTCTCTCTCTCTCTCTCTCTCTCTCTCTCTCTCTCTCTCTCTCTCTCTCTCTCTCTTACGACAAACATTATGCACCGTAACTTGGACCTCGCAAGTTACGGATCTCTGGGTACGGCATAAGCACACACACACACACACACACAGACACACACACACTGTATACCCATTCACTGCTAGGTGGACAGGGGGCACGAATGAATGGAAACTGCCCATCCGTCTCTTCGTCATCCGAGAATCGAACTCTAGACCACTTGGCTGTGAGGCGAAAGTTAGCAACTGCACTACGGAGACCCGCGCGCGCGCGTGTGTGTGTGTGTGTGTGTGTGTGTGTGTGTGTGTTAGGCTGATGGCTGTTTGTGGTGAAGTTGAGTAAGCAAGGGGAGAGAGAGAGAGAGAGAGAGAGAGAGAGAGAGAGAGAGAGAGAGAGAGAGAGAGAGAGAGAGAGAGAGAGAGAGAGAGAGAGAGAGAGAGAGAGAGAATGATCTTTTCCTTGCGCAACAAACCTTACGATGCAAGGCTTTTGTCTCTTAGCATGTTCTCACTTGAGAAATGTTGCCTCTGTGGGAAACTAACCGAGTATTTTAAGGTTCTTACTGGCTTTACGAATGTGGACAAATCCAAACTGTTGATGATCGACGACACGTCTCGAATGAGAAATAAATGCACAAAACTGAAGTGTAAACAGTTATGCTCAGACTGCATCAATCTATTTCTCACCAACTTTGTCCTTCATTGATTTA
>NC_066533.1:955567-958067 GCF_024679095.1 Eriocheir sinensis
AAAACTACTACTACTACTACTACTACTACTACTACTACTACTACTACTACTACTACTACTATTACTACTATTACTACTACTACTACTACTACTACTACTACTACTACTACTACTACTACTACTACTACTACTACTACTACTACTACTACAACTACTACTACTACTACTACTACTACCATCATATATATATATATATATATATATATATATATATATATATATATATATATATATATATATATATATTACTACTGCTACTACCACTATTATTACTACTGCTACTACCACTATTATTACTACTGCTACTACCACTATTATTACTACTACTACTACCACTACTACTACTACTACTACTACAACTATTATTACTACTACTACTACCACTACTACTACTACTACTACTACTACTACTACTACTACTACTACTACTACTACTACTGCTAATAATAATAATAATAATTATAATAATAATAATAATAATAATAATAATAATAATAATGATAAAAATAATGATAATAATAATCCAGGGCGGAGGAGGTGCTGGCCATGGTGGCGGCTGTGGACACGCGCGGCTGCGGCATGAGGCACGTCTGTGAGGTGTACAAGAAGCCTGCGAACTCCCTCACCGCCACGGAAAACAGCATTCGTCTACTCATTGGGTAAAACATAATAAAATAACACCTTAATGCAGAATATGATTATATATATAGTATTCATTTAAATTCTTGTTTGCTCTATCACAGCCTCTAAATTTACTTTCGTACATTTCCTTCAGAATCTCGTAACGTGCTTTATGCAACACCGAAACTATAAAAAGATGGTAAACAAAGGACAAAACGTCGCCAGTGCAATCTAAAAGCCAATTCGATCTATTATGAGGAATGATTATAATAATTATCATATTCTACAAAATCTCATGAAGCAGATCGCTTCAAGAAAAGCTCAATGAAGATTAGTTCCTCCCGTCACTTCCACAAATGTTTTAATCACCCGCAGAGAGAAACCTGAGCCAGTGTCACCCTCCGATGCCCAGCACCCGTGGGTTCTGTACCAGTCAGCAGCTGTCCTGGGCCAGCACGGGAAGGACTGTTTTGAACTCTACCGCGCCTGCCCTCTCTCCCCCGACCAGATCAATGAGTACCTGGCCACACTGGACCTTGAGTAACCAGGAGTGAAAGGAAGGAGGAGAAAATGGGAAACAGTACGTGTGTGTAGAGGAAAGCGTAAACGAGTGCTAATTTTAGTATTTGGTTAATAATAACAATTGTACAATAATAATTATTATTATTATTATTGTTATTATTATTTTTATTATTATTATTGCTGTTTTTATTATTTCCATAATTATATATATTTATATCCACTATTCCATTAAATAAAAATAAACATGTTATTAACATGATTTGTATTACTGTCTATTAACTGATTGTTTCAAATGACCATTATTATGACCATCACCACCTCCACCACCACCTCCACCACCACCTCAACTACCACCACCACCTTCACCACCACCACCCCAACTACCACCACCACCACCACAACTGTCATCACAACTACAACCACCACCACCAATAACAACAACAACAACACAAAAATAACGCTTTTAATTTATCTTTAGTTACGGGGGCGTTACTACTTAAGGTGTACACGTAGGTGTCAGGCCAGGCGCATGGCATCCATCTCCACGGACGGGATGGGGAGGCGTAGTCGAGACCAGTTTTTTTAAGGAATCCTCCTCTAACAGTGACCCAACCCAAAATTTAAATGCCAAAAAAAGATGTCTGATGAGCACATTTTTAATTTTGCTTCATCTCTTGCTGCTAGTGAAAAAGGAATGACCATCCAAGGCTTCGTTGCTCCTCTCAATCGCAGCAAGTGCAGAATAACACGTGTGAATACTGGAAGTTATGGTCCATATTTTTAACGTATCGGTCTGCCATTACGACTGTTTTCCGAGGCCACAGGAAAGATTAACCAGGTTTTCATGGGTAATATTCCAGTTCGAGGTGCATGGTCGTGTAAAACTATCACTAACATCACAAAGCAGTCCATGAAATGCCCAGCAACTTATACAACACGTTTAAGAATACGGGCTTAAGTGCCAGAAATTCACGGCTTTCAAATATACGCGGAAAAAGAACACGAACATAAAAGAAAACTCATTATTAGGGTTGGGTAATATTCGGCCACCACCACCACTTTCACCACCATTATTACCATAGCTAGCGCCGCTACCATCACCATTACCACCTCCACCCTCTATACAAGAGGATATGGAGAAAGGAAAAGGGAAAGCTGCTAGCCACCCATATCCACCCACTCATATCCACCTAGCCTAGCACCCACCCACCAACACTTCTTCCTGCGTCTCAGTCCACTACTCCGCCCTCTCCTCACGCCAGTGGTGGGAGTTTTTAAACGAGCAAGCGAGCGAGAGAGAGAGAGAGAGAGAGAGAGAGAGAGAGAGAGAGAGAGAGAGAGAGGCCTTCCTTCTACT
>NC_066533.1:960567-980567 GCF_024679095.1 Eriocheir sinensis
TCGGGGTAATGATTTTTATTTTTATTTTTTTAGGTTCTTCATACAGAAGGTGGGTCAAGCTACCCCCAGGGCGATTAAACTACCCAAAACTCCTACAGAAACCGTGTCAAATATGTGAGCTTGGGCGCCGAAATGTTTAGAAATATGGACCCCGTTGGATGGCCCCCGCCCGTTAGTAGTGCAGGCGATATTTTTTTTATAGTGGCTGCCGTGATGTGGAAATGATAGAAAACGTTAAAAAGTTGAATGCACGAACGAAAGAACAGACAGATAGACCGACAAACAGAGAGGTAGACACACCAACACTCCGTTTTCCTGTATCATGAGGACAAACACTCTTGATTACACTTTCTCTCCTTCCCTCCACATTCTTCCACTTCCTTTTCACCCTCCCTCCCTCCCTCTGTCCCCCTTCCTCCACCCACACACTTCCATTTCTGCGGGATACGGAAGAGAGAGAGAGAGAGAGAGAGAGAGAGAGAGAGAGAGAGAGAGAGAGAGAGAGAGAGAGAGAGAGAGAGAGAGAGAGAGAGAGAGAGAGAGAGAGAGAGAGAGAGAGAGAGAGAGAGAGAGAATAAATACACAAATTAACAACAACAAAAGTTTAGGGAAAAATAAGAAAATCAGAAGAGAAAGAAAGTAAATAAACAAATACATCAATTCAACTTAATAAAACTTAGACTACACAAACTTTGAAAGAAAATCAGAAAATTAGCAAGCAAATGAATAAATGGAATGAACTAGTAAAGATATAATTGTTACTAAAAATTATATAATGATGATGACCAAAAAATAACAAGAATTGAAAACTTATTGATCAAAACTTGCTATCATCATATATTTATTCTTAAACTTGTCTATTAATTATTACTATTCCTCTCTCCTTTCCTCCCCCTCCCTTACTCCTGACTTTCTCCCTTCTTTGACTTCTTCTCCTCTCCATTTCGTCCTTATACACCCTTTCCTTACCTCAATTTTATAATGACACAAGAAAATTTAAAAAGGGCAGAAAGAGAAAATTTTGAGGGACAGAATGGCAGTGAGAGAGAGAGAGAGAGAGAGAGAGAGAGAGAGAGAGAGAGAGAGAGAGAAAGGAAGTTAAGAAAAAAAACGATAAGGGAGCGGAAGAGGAGAAAGTGTGGTCTCCCTCCCAAGAATGGAGAGTAAACCGTAAATTAGTGAAGGTGTAAAGATATAATTTGCAACAGCCAATAAGGAAAGGAGGGAAGGATGAAGGAAGGGGAGGGGAAAATAAGGAGGAAAAGATGTATCAGTTATTTCCTTAACGCAGTATAGTTCGGTAAACGTACTATAAACTTTTTCCTCTACTACCGTGGGGGGGGGGGGGGAGATTTACATAGATAGATAGATAGATTTACATAGAAAATCAGACCACACAGACCCCATGGTCCAGACTTGGTGGTCTGTCCTTAAACCTAAGTGATTTTACATTAATCAGAAGACTCCAAAACGTTGCATTTCTACTCTAGTTGATATTAAGTTGAAGGAAGTGACGGTCGAGCTTATTTTTGAAGGAGTCAATCGTGTTACACTGGACCACTGACGGTGGAAGCTTATTCCATTCTCGCACTACAACGTTGGTGAAGAAAAATTTGGTGCAGTCTGAATTTACTTGTCTACATCTGAGTTTTACGCCATTGTTCCTCGTGCGCAAAGTGTCATCGATCATAAACAATGTTGATCTGTCTACATTCGTGAAACCATTAAGTATTTTAAAACATTCGATCAGTTTTCCTCGGAGGCGACGTTTCTCAAGAGAGAACATGTTAAGGGTAGAAAGCCTTTCTTCGTAGGATTTGTTGCGCAAGGAAGGGATAATTTCGTTGCCCGACGCTGAACACCTTCTAATTTAGCAATATCCTTTGCATGGTGGAGAGACCAAAACTGTACCGCATATTCCAAGTGGGGTCTGACTAAACTGTTGTAGAGCGGGAGTATTACATCTTTATTCTTAAATAAAAAGTTTCTTTTAATGAAGCCCAACATTCTGTTCGCTTTATTTGCTGCATCGATGCATTGCTGTGAGAATTTGAGGTTTGACGCGATTTTGACCCCCAAGTCCTTGACGCATTGAACGCTTTTGAGTTTAACGCCGCGCATTTCGTAATCAAACTTTTATTCCTCGTTCCAACTTGAAGGACCTGGCACTTGTCTACGTTAAAGGGCATCTCCATCTATCCGACCAAGCTGAAATTTTGTGCAAATCCTCTTGGAGGCTTTGCCTGTCTTCGTCAGTGAGAACCGAGTTACCAATCTTTGTGTCGTCTGCAAATTTACTAATGCGGTTATTGAGTCCAACATCCACGTCGTTGACGTAAATAATGAAAGAGCACTGGGCCAAGAACCGAGCCTGAGGACGCCACTAGTGACAGGCGCCCACTCTGAGTTAAATCCGTCAATCACTACTCTTTGTTGTCTGTTGCTCAACCAATTCGCGATCCATTGGTTTACCTGACCGTCAATACCTATTTGTTTTAATTTGTAAAGTAATTTATGATGGGACTTTATCAAACGCTTTCTGAAATCAAGATAGACTACGTCCAGTGATTTGGAGAGAGAGAGAGAGAGAGAGAGAGATTGATGAGCAGACACAGACACACAGACACAGGAGGAAAAAGTGCATAAAAGTATATGAATAAATTATATATATATATATATATATATATATATATATATATATATATATATATATATATATATATATATATATATATATATATATATATATATATATATATATATATATATATATATATATATATATATATATATATATATATATATATATATATATATATATATATATATATATATATATATATATATATATATATATATATTTTTTTTTTTTTTTTTTTTTTTATGTGTTCGCCTATAGCGCCGGTAGGCTTTTTTCAGGGGTCTGGTGTCCAGCCCAAGCCCGTCATGGCGCAGGCAGCTGTTTATTGTGGCGCCATTTATTCTTGGCACATGCTGGCCCTCGGAGCTAATTCTTGATTCACTTGGACGGTTTCTTCTCGAGTCCAAGTTGATGGTGGTCCTCAGGACAGCAAGTTGGTAGTCTTAGGCCACTCAGCGGTGACTGAAAAATCCCAGGTGGTACTGTGAGGATTCGAACTTACGTCGGCCAGCATGCGGTGAATGGAGGGCCCGCACGCTAACCACTCAGCCATATGTATATATATATATATATATATATATATATATATATATATATATATATATATATATATATATATATATATATATATATATACATGATAGTCTATGAACAAGAAAAATAGAAAAAAATCCTCTTCCTTCTCCTCCTACTCCTGTTTTCAGATTCCTCGTATTTTCAATATATCACAATTTAAAAGTAAAGAAAGAAGAAGAAGAAGAAGAAGAAGAAGAAGAAGAAGAAGAAGAAGAAGAAATAGAAGAAGAAGAAGAAGAAGAAGAAGAAGAAGGAGAAGAAGAAGAAGAAGAGAAGAAGCAGAAGATGATGAAGAAGAAAAGAAGAGGAAGAGGAGGAGGAAAAGGAGAAGGAGGAGGATTAAGAAGGAAGAAGAAAAAGAAAAAGAAGAAGAAAAAGAAGAAGAAGAAAAAGAAGAAGAAGAAGGCGATGGTGATGATGATGATGACGATAAATATGATGATGATGGCAAAAAAGAAGTTATGCCAATTAACAAATCATATAATCATAAATGAGAGAGAGAGAGAGAGAGAGAGAGAAAAGGAAGAAAAGCTCCGGATGTCCTCTCTCCATTGTGTGATAAGGGTGACATACCTTTCCGTCACCGCCAATATAAAACTCTTGACGCCCCAACTCCACCACTCACTCTTCAGCCAGTCCCCAGTGCCTAGTGCAACACCCTGGCTCGCTCACACTGCCACGAGGAAGGTGTCCAAGAGTTCCGCGAGTGACTCTACCGCCTGTGCCAAGGAGAGGTAAAAAGATTACTGATATATATAAGGACACAGAATACTGATCAAAAATTGAAAAATGGCCTGAATCGACGTTGGAAAAGGAGAACAAAGGAACTAAGAATATAGAAAAACGAATCATAGCACAAGCATCATTTACTCAAGCTTCAAGAGGAAAAAATACTGTAAAACAACAGGAACGCTTTCATGATAACCGAGAGGAAAACATGAAAGTGAAAAGAGAAAACAATAGCAAACAAGAAAATATTGCATCCTGAGCACGAAGAACGAAGAAAAGACTTAAAACACAAAAATCATCTGGAGTGCCGAGACGAAGAGGAGGAAAGGAAAAGAAAACTGGAGACTAAACAGAGGAAGAAAGAAAGATTGAAGGAAGCTAGGGCCGAAAGACAAGTGAAAGGAAAGGGGCAATTTGAAAAAGTGCCAAAACAGTGTCGAAGGTAAGAAAAGAGGATATTAAAAGGAAGAGGCGGAGAGGAGGGTGGGAGAGATGGGGAGATGGAAACAAGGGGAAAACATGATAAATGAGAGTGAAAATCTTTTGGAAAACATGAGAGTAGGAGGATGATGAAAAGAGATAATGAGGATAATGAAAAGACTGAGAGGAAAAGAAGTACAGGAGAGAAGGTAGATAAAAGGGAAGGAGAAAAGGAATGCAAATATAGGAAACCACCTCAGAGAAACAAATTGATTAGTTATAAATAAAAACAAAATCATAAAAAAAACAAATAACTAATCCACCTCTCTCTCTCTCTCTCTCTCTCTCTCTCTCTCTCTCTCTCTCTCTCTCTCTCTCTCTCTCTCTCTCTCTCTCTCTCTCTCTCTCTCTCTCTCTCTCTCTCTCTCTCTCTCTCTCTCTCTCTCTCTCTCTCTCTCTCTCTCTCTCTCTCTCTCTCTCTCTCTCTCTCTCTCTCTCTCTCTCTCTCTCTCTCTCTCTCTCTCTCTCTCTCTCTCTCTCCCTCCTGCTGAAGGTCTTTTTGGCACTGCTGTCGCTACTGCCACGCTGGGGACTGGGGCTCTAGCTACCCTGGGACTGCTGGGGGCTGTTGGCATAGGTAAGGACACGCAGTAGGATCGGTTGGAGAAGAAGGAGGAGGAGAATGGTGACGAGGATGAGAGGGATGCGATGGTATTTTTCAGCAATTTTTAAAACAGTAGACAGGAGAAAGAACCAGAGAGGAGGTGGAGGAAGACGGGAACGAGTAGGAGGAAGAGGAGGTGGAACGCAAAAAGGAGGAGAAGGAAAAGATGGTGGTGTAAGGTAGTGTGTGAACTTGTTATTCTAAGGGTGAAGATTCCAAGTAGGACGGATGAGGAGAAGAAACGGGAGGAAAATAATGAGAATAAGAAAGGAGAAGAGAAGGAAGAGTAGAAATAAGAGAGGGCTTGGGAAGGGAAGAGCGAGATGAGGGAGGGAAAATAAGAAGAGGAGGAAAAGGAATAGGAAAAGAGGCGGAGAAAGAAGAGAAGAACGGGGAAAGAAGAGAGTAGTTGAGAGAAAGAAAGGGAGGAGAAAGAGAAGGAGGAGGAGGAGGGATATGAAGGTAAAGGAAATGGATTTCTATCTTTAAAATTTTCCTATATGTATATATTTAAAATTATTACGCAACAAAATTTATATACCTTCCTCTACGTATATCTACCTATCTAACTACCTATCTGTATCTATCTGTTACAGGCGTGGCCCTCAAGAAGAAGTATGGTGGCTACGGTGGTGGTTATGGTGGCGGATACGGGGGTGGTGGCTATGGGAAAGGAAGTCATGGTGGGGGTTATGGTAAGGGAAGCTATGGTAGTGGGTATAGTAAAGGTAATAATGGTGGCTATGGCAAGGGGGGTTATGGTGGAAACAAGGGTGGTAGCTATGGTGGTGGCTATGGTGGCGGTCATGGTGGTGGCTATGGTGGTGGTCATGGTGGTGGCTATGGTGGCGGTCATGGTGGTGGCTATGGTGGTGGTCATGGCAGTAGCTATAGTGGGTATGGTGGTGGGAGTAGCTATGGCGGGCATGGTGGAGGACACAGCGGTGGATATGGAGGTGGAGGGCATGGTCATGGTGGAGGCTATAGTGGGGGGTATGGTGGGGGCTTTGGTGGGGGATATGGTGGGGGAGTCGTGAATGGTGGGTTTGGTGGTGGGTTTGGAGGAGGTAACAGCTTTGAGGTTGGGTATGGCAGTTTTGAGGTAGGGCAGGGTGGTTATGGAAATGGGGGAGTAGGGACCGGATATGGCGGGGGAGTGTTCCCAGTCCCATTATCACCTGCAAGACGCCGGCGAGATATACAACAGGTGAGTATTAAAAGTGTGTGTGTGTGTGTGTGTGTGTGTGTGTGTGTGTGTGTGTGTGTGTGTGTGTGTGTGTGTGTGTATAATATTAATATTGTATATAATGCTTAGTAGTAGTAGTAGTAGTAGTAAAAGCAGTAGTAGTAGTAGCAGTATAGTAGTAGTAGAAGTAGTAGTAGTGGTAGTATTGTCGTATGGCACTCTGGTACCACTCCTCCTGACTGGAAGGAGTGGTTGGTCGTCCCTCTATGGAAACGGAAAAAGGAACCGTCAGGACTGCAACAACCACCGTGGTATTACACTGCTCAGTTTGCCAGGCAAGACGGCTCTTCTGCACTAACTGTTGATACGAATTCCCAGCCAGCTGTTGAAGCTGTAAGCTGCAGTCTGGGTTCACGCCTGGCAACTCAACAATTGACCGTATCCTAGCGCTTCGCATACTGGTGGAGCACCGACGTGAGTTTCGACAGGGGATGCTTGCAGCCTATGGCGATCTCAAGAAGGCGTTTGATTCAGTACTCCGCGAGGCACTCTGGAAACCTCCTCTAACTCCAAGGGATTCCTGCTAGGACTATTGGTCTGCTGACTGTCCCGTATTCTGGGATTGAGAGTGCTGTAAAGTGCGTTGGTGATGGGGGGGAGGGGGGGGCTCTCCAGCTTCTTTCATCGTGAATGTGGGAGTGAGGCAGGGCTGTGTCATTGCCCCATCGCATTTCATCACTCGTATGGACTGCTTTTCAACACTTGTATGGACTGGGTACTAGGCAGAGTTATCGACCATAGCCGTTGTAGAGCATCCATTGCCAATACCAGGGTCACTGATCTTATTTTTGCTGATAATGCAGTAATCCTGTCGGAGTCGCTTTAGATTCTGGTGATTGCTCACGAGGCACTGCACGAGGAGGCGAAGCCCTTGGGACTTAGGTCTCCTGGCCTAAGACCAAGATACACTTCTTTTGAGGCCTGCTAGACGAAACTGTACAGTATGTTCATGCGTGTGGCGAGGAGACTGAGATCTCAGAAAATTTCACATACCTTGGTCGTGTAGTTCAGAACGGTGAATCTCACCAAAAAGTCTTACGACGGATTGACTTGGCCAACGATGTTATGGACTCGCTCAGCACGAGTATATGGCGTTGTCGATACCTATGCTGAAGGACAAAGATCCGGATCTTCAAGTCCATTGTGCTCTCTGTCTTACTCTATGACGGTGAAACATGGACACTAAATAGGGACTTGGAAAGGCGCATTAATACATTTGGTTATAAGTGTCTACGCAGAATCATGGGATACCGCTGGAATGACTTTATGTCAAACCGGCGACTACTCCGTGAAACTGATTCGACATATATTACCTGCATAGTCCTTCTACGCCAACTCCGGCTACACGGGCACGTGGCACGTTACCCAGAAGCCGACCCTGCTCATCGGGTTGTTTCTGTAAGAGACAATCCTGAGTGTAGGCTGCCAAGGAGACGCCTACAGGGTTCGTAGCTTAAGCAAGTCAATAGATCCTGCGAGGCTACGCGCCCCCGGCTTAGGACCCCGTTAATTGATCGAGTAATTGTAGTAGTAGAAGTAGTAGTAGCAGTAGTAGTAGTAGTAGTAGTAGTAGTAGTAGTAGTAGTAGTAGTAGTAGCAGCAGTGGTAGTAGTGGTCGTAGTAGTAGTAGTAGTAGTAGCAGCAGCAGCAGCAGTAGTAGTAGTAGTAGTAGTAGTAGTGGTAGTAGTAGTAGTAGTAGTAGTAGTAGTAGTAGTAGTAGTAGTAGTAGTAGTAGTAGTAGTAGTAGTAGTAGTAGTAGTAGTAGTAGTAGTAGTAGTAGTAATATTAGCAATAATAATAACAATAATAATAATGGATGGGTTAGTTCAACTTGTCTAAGTACGGCCAATAAAAATAATAATAATAATAATGAAAATGATAAAAAATAGTAATGGGATAATAATAGAAATAAGAATGAGAATAATAATAATAATAATAATAATAATAATAATAATAATAATAATAATAATAATAATAATAATAATAATAATAATAATAATAATAATAATAATAATAATAATAATAATAATAATAATATCATACACAGGAGAGCATCAACAAAAACCAAAGTAACAACAAAAATATCAACGTGGAAAGAGAAGAAAAAGAAAATCGAGAAAAAAATATAAAGCAGGAGGAAACGGAAGAAGAGGAGGAGAAAAGGAAGCAGAATGGGGAAGCGAATGAGGAATTGAAGAGGAAAGAGGAGGAGATTAAAATGAAACTCAGGAACCAAGAGAAGCAAGAGGAGGAGGAAGAGGAAGAGGTGGAGTCCCTTCTATCGGAGGATCCTCTTGGGTGTGCTCGCCTGCTGTTGTGTGAGTTGTCCTCCCGCCCCCCGGCCCTCCTCGCGCCCCCACACCAGGCCGTGCTCTCCTACGTCAGGTGAGTTTTGTGTGTCCTCTTAGAGCCGTATTGCAAGTCGAATCCGAGAAGTTTCGGGTCCCTACAGTTATTCATCCCGAACTCTGCAGCGACCCGAAACTTTTCGGATTGGACTTGTAGTACGGCCCCTAAACCGACCTTTGTAGGAACCCGAATCTTCTCGGGTTTAGCTTGTAATACGGCCCTTACTCTTTCTCTTCGAAGTCCTTGACATCCCTCCTTCCTATTCCTCTCGTCTCTTTTTATCATATTTCTCTTATGATCTCTTCCACTTTTTCTCATAGCTGCTTCTTCCTCTTTCATTCCCCGTTTTCCTCCTCTTCCTCCCCTTCCTCATTTACCGCTCCTTCCTCATCGTCCACCATCTTTCACCATCATCGATGTCAACAATATCAAAAGCATCCTAGTATTCACATTCACCTCGCCCCAGGTAACTCATATTTCTTTTTGCAACACCTTCCTCCCTCTCATGATTTCCATTTCACTTTGATAAACCAAAACAAATACTTTATCAATGTATATTTTGATTTTACAAAACTTTTCTTCTATATTTTTATTTTTCACCTTAACAGATTTAAAACATAGCATGTAACTAGGGACCGGTGTTATAGACTAGCTCAGCACGAGTATATGCCGTTGGCGATACCTATGTAGAAGGACAAAGATCCAGATCTTCAAGACCCTTGTGCTCCCTCTCTTACTCTATGGTTGTGAGACATGGACACTAAATAGGGACGTGGAGAAGCGGATTGATGCCTTTTGGTAATAAGTGTCTACACAGAATCATGGGATATCGCTGGAATGACTTTGAGTCAAACCGGCAACTACTCCGTGATACTGATTCGAGGCCTATTACCCTCATAGTCCGTCAACGCCAACTCCGGCTATACGGACACGTGGCACGCCACCCAGAACCCGACCCTGCTTATCGGGTTGTCTCTGTAAGACGCAATCCTGAGTGGAGGAGACCAAGGAGACGTCCATAGAGTTCGTGGCTTGAGCAAGTAGATAAATCCTGCCAGGAGGTACTCAAGGTGGGAAGGGGGCCTGCATGGAGACTTGCCCGGAAGGCCCCCCGGACTTGGCGTCGTGGGGTGGGCGAGGCGACGCTCCCCCGGCCTATGTCCTCATTGACTGATTAATCGTAACATTTCCTTTAACCAGCAAACACCCTCCCCAACCCCACACACACATCTTTCTGTTCCCTCTCACTCTTCCAGATCAAAACCATTTTGTTTTTGTTTTCTTTAATAGAAACGAAAGCATACTTCTGTTTTACCTTTTTTTGGAAATCACACACACACACACACACACACACACACACACACACACACACACACACACACACGCACACACACACACACTTTAAACACTTTATTATTATGTTTGTCAAACACAACATATGTTTAACTCTTACAATTATTGATGAGACAAACAGCCCACACACACACACACACATCACTTTTTTACACTTTCTCAATATTTCTTTCCAGATCTGAAGGCAGCAAGGGCTTATATGTGAGGCCTCAGAATGACAAAGCAAAACAAAGTGAAGCAGGTTCGGGCCTTGCTAACCTGTGGATGGCTTCTGAGGAGGGTAGGTTAGGTGCCAATTGCTCTAAAATCTACCCACGGTGTCCCTTCAGTGCCTCCGGGGTCATGGCAGTGGTCAGAGAGGTTGTCGAGGCCCCGTGAAGCACCTAAAGAATTAATACGAAGCTTCGTTTACATAAGTCGAAGATTGTTCAAATAGTTCATATCGGTAAGAGAAAGTGCGTCAGTAATTAGCACCACTATCTTCACTTCTACCTCCTCTGTGTGTAGTCTTAAGAGTTATATCTTATACAGACCTTTGCTTTAGTTTAAGTCTGATGCGTGTGTATACAAATATGTTTCTGAGTGTGTATTTAGATGGTGTTTCTTGTTGTTGATTAATAAAAATTTAGTTATAGTGGCGTTCTTATTAGACCTCAGCGAGTGTGTGTGTGTGTGTGTGTGTGTGTGTGTGTGTGTGATTAGTTTACACACTACACACAAATTTCTTTATTTCAATCAATCTATATTAAACAGTTTCTACTTTCCTAAGCCCAACACACACACACACACACACACACACACACACACACACACACACACACACACACATAGCTTAGTCGGTTAAAATGCTACGCTGCCAGGTTTCACGGCGTGGCAGGCAGAGGTTCGAGCCCCGCTACGGCCGATTTTTTTTCCGCTGACTATTATAGGAGTGGTCGCTTCCCCCCTTGAGCAATGGAGATAGGGTGTGTGGTGTGTGAGATCCTGGCAGTATCCAAAGATCAACTAATGAGCCTTGCTCTGATCGGGAGAGTACTTGCTGGCGATAGCGGGTCCAACTCGTGATCATGCCGTGATGAAATACACACCAATTCAGATTCTCTCAAAGTAAGTCAGTGGGTTCACTGTAAACTTCTTTCCATTCCTTCCCTTTTCCTAACATCCTTGCTGCTCTCATTCTCTTACCATTAAAAAAAAAAAATGTAGAAGTAGACAACAAAGAAAAAAACTGACGGAAATATGATAATGACAGAAGGAAAATAAGAACAAAATTGATAGTGGTAGTAGTAGTAGTAGTAGTAGTAGTAGTAGTAGTAGTAGTAGCAGTAGTAGTAGTAGTAGTAGTAGTAGTAGTAGTAGTAGTAGTAGTAGTAGTAGTAGTAGTAGTAATGGTAGTAGTAGTAGTAGTAGTAGAACTAGTAATTGTAGTAGTAGTAGTAGTAATAGTAGTAGTAGTAGTAATAGTAGTAGTAGTAGTAATAATAATAGTAGTAGTAGTAGCAGTACTAGTAATTGTAGTAGTAGTAGTAGTAGCAGTGGTAGCAGTAGTAGTAGTAGTAGTAGTAGTAGTAGTAGTTGTAGTAGTAGTAGTAGTAGTAGTAGTAGTAGTAGTAGTAATTGTAGTAGTAGTAGTAGTAGTAGTAGTAGTAGTAGTAGACCTGCACACCCAGAAATGAAATTCCTTGGGGACTACACCCCCCCGCATCGAGTTGTCTTCGACCATATCAGCGGTGACGTGATCTGGAAGCACGCCCTTCACACGCAGGGAGCGGCTGAACCATCAGGCTTGGATGCCAAGGGATGGAAACACCTCCTCAGTAAGAACGTCTTTGGTAATCCAGCTGTGGATCTTCGCGACGCAATAGCCGCCCTAACATGAAAATTGGCGTCAGAGAATTGCCAACACCTCGAGCCTTTGATGGCCTGCCGGCTCATCCCGCTGGATAAAAAAAACAGGCTGTCGCCCCATCGGGATGGGGGAGGTGCTCAGGAGGATCATAGGCAAGGCTGTCATGGAAGTGGTGAAGGACGACGTGAGGAAGGCGGTGGGAAACCTCCAAGTGTGTGCGGGTCAGCAGGCTGGGTGTGAAGCTGCCATTCACGCCGTCAGGAAAATGTTCGAAGACCCGGAATGCGAGGCGGTGCTGATGGTGGACGCTGCTAATGCGCTCAACAACATCAATAGGGAAACAGTACTGCACAACATCAAAATCAAGTGCCCTATATTTGCCCAATATATTGAAAATACGTACAAGGAACCTGCCAGACTGTTCATCAGCAGTCATAATGACCAACGACTTGGAGACCCGGTGGCCATACAGTCCTCAGAGGGCACCACCCAGGGCGACCCATGCAGTGGCCATGGTAATGTTTGCCCTGGGAATGATGAAGGTGCAGGACATCATCCGCCATGAAAACACCAACGTCAAACAGGTGGTGTATGCGGATGACTTCACCGGGGTAGGAAAGTCTGCAGACCTCAGGAAATGGTGGGACCTCGTCAGTGAACACGGCCCTAAAATAGGGTACCATCCCAACGCCACTAAGTCTGTGGTGATTGTAAAACCAGAGGCATACGATCGGGCCGAAACCGCATTGCAGGGCAGTAACGTGAATCTGTCAGTGACTGGCGAAAGACACCTCGGGGTAGTCATTGGAGCACCTGAATACAGAATCGAATATGTGAAAACAGCTGTAAAGCGCTGGGAGTCCAAATTGCAGAAGTTGAGTGAGATCGCCGAAACGGAACCGCAGGCAGCCTACGCAGCATTTACGTACGGTGTCAAGCATAAATGGAACTACCTCATGAGGACAGTTCCTGATGTTGCTCTGTTACTAAAACCTCTGGAAGATGCTATCAGGAACACCTTCATACCGGCGATAGCAAATGGGAGATGCCCCAGTGACCAGGAGAGAAGATTGCTGGAGTTGCCGCCAAGAATGGGTGGGCTTGGTATCACAAACCCGCAAAATCTGACAGAGTCTGAATTCGAGAACTCACTCCGAATCACAGCCTCCTTGACCGGATATATTATCAACCAAAATGAAAGGGGAGACGACAACCTTCAAGAAATTAGGTCACTAAGGAATGAAATCTCCATAAACCGAGAAGAAAAACAGAGAGACACTCTGAGTGACCTAATGAGAGAACTCCCAGAAGGCACAAGGAGGGCGACAGGTATTGCACAGGAAGTTGGCGCTTCGAACTGGCTAACCACACTACCTATCAGGGCAAAAGGCTTCAACCTAAACAAGAAAGAATTCACTGATGCCCTTGCCCTCAGGTATGGCTGGCCAGTGGATGAGCTCCCAAACATATGCAACTGTGGCTCACCCTTCAACCAAAACCATGACATGACATGCAAGAGAGGAAGTTTCGTCTGCATGAAACATGATGAAGTGAGAGACGTAACAGCTCAAATGGTGGAAGAAGTCTGTCACGACGTGACTGTGGAACCCATGCTGTTCCCTCTGCAAGGCGAACACTTCGCCAGACGCACCGCTAATGTTTCGAACGAAGCACGAGTGGATGTTATCGCCAGAAGGTTTTGGACTCGTGGACAGAGGGCGTATTTTGACATAAGGATCTTTGATTCCATGGCCCATTGCCACAGAGACCTGACCATCGATGCAGCCCACAGAAGAAACGAACAAGAGAAGAACAGAGCATATGAAGAAAGAATACAAAATGTGGACCAGGGCTCCTTCACCCCATTAGTATTCACGACGTCGGGAGGAATGGGACCAAGGGCGCAGAGCTTCTACGCAAGACTCGCCGAAACACTGACGGATAAGAATCAGCAGCCGAGAAGCAGTGTGGTCGCCTGGATGAGATGGAGGCTGTCCTTCTCCCTCCTGAGCAGAGGTGGGCACGGTACTAAAAAATCAGTAGTGCAGTTGCGGTAGTGCGGTACTTTTTCCGGAGTAGTGCGGCTGCGGTAGTGCGGTCCCATTTTTTTTTCCCGGTGAGGTACGCGATGTGCGGTACTGTGGTAGCGGTAGTCACTAGTCAATATAAAGATAAATACTTCAGTGCCTGTCCTGGCATCCATTGACTAACTAATAACTTGTGAGATACAAAAAAAAAATCAAGGACTGGGGGAGGGAGAGAGGGAGGTAAGGGAGGATAAAGTGGGGGACAGAGGAGTAGAGGACGGGAAGCGGAGGAGGGAGAGGGAAGGGAATGCAACTTTACGAGGGAGGAAGGAGGGGACAGGGATGGGGGAGGAGGAGATCAGCGTCATGTGAGAGAGGAGGAAGTGGGGGGTGGGAAAGAACGAAGGAAGGAAGGAAGGAAGGAAGGGTGGTGCGACAGCTGCAGTAACACTAGCCAGGGAGGAATGGTAGGGAGGATATGGGGGAGTGAAGGGGAAAGGGAGGAGAGGAGGAAGGGGAGGAATTCTCCGGCGTTTAAGCGAAAACGAAAGATTACTAATATAGGAAAGTCATGATGGGAACAGTGAAACATTATTCAAACTGTCCAACATGTTCAGACAAAACACATTAACTGCAACTGGTAATAGCGAGACCTCGACCATGGGAAAGCTCTAAGCACTGGCGTCTCAGGTCTCACCGAAGAAACCACGTGGAAATTTCAACGAAGAGATAATTATGATAATAATAATAATAATAATAATAATAATAATAATAATAATAATAATAATAATAATAATAATAATAATAATAATAATAATAATAATAATAATAATAATAATAATAATAATAATAATAATAATAATAATAATAATAATAATAATAATAATAATAAATTATTATTATTATTATTATTATTATTATTATTATTATTATTATAATCGAACAATATTGATCTTGGCTACATTGAAGAGAGAGAGAGAGAGAGAGAGAGAGAGAGAGAGAGAGAGAGAGAGAGAGAGAGAGAGAGAGAGAGAGAGAGAGAGAGAGAGAGAGAGAGAGAGAGAGAGAGAGAGAATGATAAAATAGAGAAGTTACAATGAAGTTAAAAAACAGATATAGTATGTACTATGGTCTATGTCAGGGGTTCTCAAAGTGTGGTCCGCGGCACTTTGATAGGGGGTCCGCGAAATTTAGGGAAGTTAGCGGTAGATGCAGCCGATGAGGCCGCAAGTACTCTCAAATGTGTACCTCTTTCAAATGACACAGTAAAAAGGAGAATTGAAAATATGTCGTGTGACAAAATCGCAACTTGTGGCAAGATTGCAAACGTGTCATTTTTCAATTCAACGAGTTCACCGACGTGTTGAATTCCACCTGGCTCATCGCGCTTGTTCGTTATCCATGGGATGGACACATTGTTGAGGATTATTTGTTTTGTAAAAAGGTACCTGGACGAACAACATGTGAGGAGATATTCAATATACTTGATAATTTCATGACCGAAACAAAGCTGAAATGGGAGAACTGCGTTGCTGTCTGCACCGATGGCGCAGCTGCTATGACTGGCCGCAAGAGTGGGGTGGTTCGGAGGATAAAGGTGAGCAATCTGCAGATTGTAGCCACACTGCATGCTGCATAGGCAGGCTCTTGCCTCGAAGAACATGGCCTCTGACCTGCACTTTGTTTTTAGTACTGTTGTGTATGACGTGGTGTGAGTGCACGGCCACTACAGTCTCGGCTGTTCGCTCAGCTCTGCAATGAAATGGGTGCAAGACATGACACACCACTGTTCCACTCCTAGGTACGATGACTCTCTCTTTGGAAAGTTTTACAGCGGGTGTTTGAACTGCGCACCGAGCTGTCTGAGTTTCTGAAAGATGCCAAGCCCACCACTGCAACGCTTTTTTCTGATTCAAAGATTCAAAGATTCGCCCAGCTCGCCTATCTTGCCGCCGTGTTCAACATATTGAACGAACTCGGTTTATCCATCCAAGGCGGCTATGCCTCTATCCTGGAGGTCAGCGATAAAATCAAGGCCTTCAGGAGGAAAACTGAGAACTGGAGTATGTGGGTCTTGAATGCGATCACCGACATATTCCCACAACTCACGGAGTTTTTGAACACAAAGTATCAGTCGAGTTGGTAAGAAATCAGATCAGCTGTCATCTTACCGCACTGAATGAACATTTCAATTCGTACTTCACTGATGTTAACTCCGTTGCCTGGGACTCGGTTCGGGATTCTTTTGTTGCCCATTCATCAGCACGTGGTCTCAGTGCAAAGGCAGAGGAAGAACTGTTGGAGCTGTCATGCGATGGGACCCAAGTGATCTGATTCCGACAAAGTGCATATGTAGACTTTTGGCCTTCTGATAAAGAAGAATATCCTGAACTCTTTGCTGCAGCTTCGAAGGCTTTGCTTCCTTTTCCAACTACTTATCTCTGCAAGGCATTTCTCTCAGCTCTGACGGCCATGAAAACCAAGTACAGGGCTCGGATGCATGCGGAAGATGACCTGAGAGTATGCCTCTCATCCATCCCTCCAAGGATAAAGAAGTTGTGCACTGGGAGACAGGCCCATCCTTCGCAAGTTCGCATTAATAATAAAAAAAAGACATTTGCTAGTGATGAGAAAGAGGGAAAGGAATTTTCTGGATTTTTCATGCTATTTCCCATATATATATATATATATATATATATATATATATATATATATATATATATATATATATATATATATATATATATATATATATATATATATATATATATATATATATATATATATATATATATATATATATATATATATATATATATATATATATATATATATATATATATATACATATATATATATATATATATATATATATATATATATATATATATATATATATATATATATATATATATATATATATATAAAAGTTTCATTTCTTGATTTTGATTGCTATGTGTGTGTTCACGTGCAGAGAGATGTGATAAGCTTCACCAACCAACACAACTGTCGTCACTGTGGTAGAGAGAGACTACTCAGTACATGTGAAGGATGTTTTTTTGTACATTTTTATTTGAATTGTTGTCTTATGTTTTATTATTATCAGAATTGCTACTCGGAGATGGAATTAAACTTACTTTTCAGTCTATGTATTTATGACTTACAGCTTTAGATTAGTGTTGATATTGTGAAATGGTTCATAGGGATACATTGTATCTAATACATTTCTTTTGATTTGCATTTGTTTGACCACATAACCTACATGGATATCGAATTGTAAAAACAGGCATAACATTAAATAATTTTTTGGAAGCGTATGTGTGAAGGGGGTCCTTGGCTTATTATCTGTCATAAAAGAGGTCCTTGCTTGAAAAAAGTTTGAGAACCCCTGGTCTATGTTATGCATCAAAGAAAAATTTGTACGGGACATGAGATTGAGCGGCGATCATGTTAGTGCTTGCTTGTACTGTTGTACACTGCCATGTACAGTCATCGTCAGAGGTAGTCTTGGCCCTGGGTTGCGTGACGAACAGATTCACTCTTGAGTTATTAATTTATTGTTTAATTTTGAACAGTAACTGAAAAGTCAGAATGACTGAATCACTGATTCTGATGACTGATACCGATTGACTGATTGAGTCCGATTCACTGTAAAAAAAATATATATATATATATATATATATATATATATATATATATATATATATATATATATATATATATATATATATATATATTTTTATATATATATATATATATATATATATGTGTGTGTGTGTGTGTGTGTGTGAGCATGCCGAACTGTAAATGTCTTCGATAGCTTTCTAAGTACCGCAAAAAGTACCGCAGGATTTTTTAGTGCGTTCCGCGGTAGTGCGGTATTTTCAGAACGTTTGCGGTAGTGCGGTAGTGCGGTACTTTTTTGTGATGCGGTACTACCACACTACCGCACTAAGTACCGCACTTGCCCACCTCTGCTCCTGAGATCAGCCTGAGTCTGCCTGAGAAGAACCAGGTCACCTGCATCCAAAACCACCCACATTGCCGACCTGGACTTTGAGGCGAAGGTGGTTGATAGTCGTGTGAACCATAAGCTCTGTTAGCTTAAGAATAATATGTTTAATAAGGGTTGTAACACTAAATAAAGATGGTTGTCGGCCACAGTCATTGGCGGGGTAGGGCCAATGAATTGCTTTGTGAAAGGATATGAGAAAAGATACCTCTCACAACGCAACTCTAATGGATGGAGGCCCTTTTTTGTAGTAGTAAAAAAGTAGTAATAGTAGTAGTAGTAGTAGTAGTAGTAGTAATAGTAGTAGTAGTAGTAGTACAGTAGTAGTAGTTGTTGTTGTTGTAGTAATTGTAGTAGTAGTAGTAGTAGTAGTAGTAGTAGGTAGGAAGACACCTACCGAACGGGTGTAGGCTACTCCCGGTGAGGATATATGGGAAGCGAGGAAGGTGCTGAAGCCCTTCAAAGACCCTTCCCATGTCCTCACTAACCGTTTCCCCTTTTGTCTCATCAACACCAGAGAGTAGTTCAGCATGCTCTCTAAAGACAGATCCTCTCTCTTTCTACACCACACTACATTCACACAACACACACACCTTTTCCCAAAATTTAAAAAATCAAAATGGCACATAAACGAACTGCCTCGGAGTCCACGCCTAGGGGGGGGAGGAACCAGAAATTCACCCAGGGAGGACTCCCTTTCTGGCTGCCGACTTGAGAGGTGTCCTGATAACTCCTCAAACCTCCTCCTTATCAATTTCTGCAATATTCGCGGTCTAAGTTCTAATTTCCATTCTGTGGAACACCATCTCTCCTCCTCTAAACCTCACCTTCTCTTCCTCACCGAAACACATGTTTCTGAGGCTACTGACAGCGTTCTCTACTCTGTTCCCTCCTACTATCTCTAGCCTAAATTTCAATCCAAAGCTGGATGTTGCGCCTACGTGCGCAACGACATCACTTGCTCTCGTGCCCACGACCTTGACTCTTCTGAATTTTCCACCATCTGGCTAAAACTTCGTTGTCATTCTATTACTAAATACATTTGTGCTGTTTATCTCTCACCTAACTCTACTAACTTTGTAAAATTCTTTGACTACTTGAACTCTAAAGTGGAGCACATCTTGATTCACTCTCCCTTCGCTGAAATCTCCATCTTGGGAAATTTCAAAGTTCACCATCAGCTTTGGCTTTCATCCTCTTTCACAGATCAGCCTGCTGAACAAGCCTATTATTTGCTCTCCTCAACGACCTAGAGCAGTTGGTTCATAACCCTACACGTATTCCCGACCGTCTTGGAGACAAGCCCAATATACTAGACCTCTTCCTTACCTCTAACCCTTCTGCTTACTCTGTCAAACTATTCTCTCCGTTGGGCTCCTCCGATCACAACCTTATTTCTGTATCCTGTCCTATTGCTCCTGTACATCCTCTGGACCCACCGAAGAGGCGATGTTTCTGGCATTTTGCTTCAGCTCTGTGGAACGACTTGAGAATGTACTTTTCCGATTTCCCGTGGAATGATTACTGCTTCCAGGAGAGAGACCCCTCTGTGTGTGCCCAGCGCATCACAGAGATGATTGTCTCTGAAATGGAGGCATACATTCCACGTTCTTTCTCTACTCCTTATGCTAAAAAGCCTTGGTTTAATCATGCTTGTTCTCGTGCTATTAAAGATAGAGAGGCAACTCACAAAAGGTACCAGAGCCTTTGCACTCCTGCTAACCATGATCTTTATATTTCTGCCCGGAACCGTGCCAAATCTATTCTTCAACTTACTAAAAGCTCTCTCATAAATAGAAAATGTCAAAACCTTGCTTTTTCTAATTCTTCCCGTGACTACTGGCACCTAGCCAAAAATATCTCCTCCAATTTCACTTCTTCCTCTTTCCTTCCTCTCCTTAACCCTGACGGCAACACTGCCGTCTCATCTATCTCTAAGGCTGAAATCTTCGCTCAAACTTTCTGTAAGAACTCCACCCTGGACGATTCTGGGCATATTCCTCCTACTCATCCCCCCTCTGACTCCTTTATGCCTGTTATTAAGATTCTTCATAATGATGTTTTCTATGCCCTCTCTGGCCTCAACTCTCAGAAGGCTTATGGACCTGATGGAGTGCCTCTTATTGTCCTTAAT
>NC_066533.1:985567-988067 GCF_024679095.1 Eriocheir sinensis
AGACTTTAACCTCCCCCATATCGACTGGGCGACACTGTCGGATACAGGTGAGTCCCATAGAATGATCGAATTTCTAGAGGAAAATTATCTAAGCCAAATGGTTTCTGAACCAACTCGACAAAATAACATACTTGACCTTGTTATAGCGACCCAAGATAACCTAGTCAGTAAAGTCACGGTAGGAGAACACCTCGGTTCCTGCGATCATAAACTAGTGCGCGTTGACATTAGAGCTCAAACATCGGTGACTGAAAATAAAGTAAAGGTGCCCAATTTCAAAAGAGCCAACTTCGTAGAAATCCGACGAAAACTAATAGATATGCAACTATCAGATGACGGCAATGTAGAGGACGCCTGGTTAAACTTTAAAAATCACTTACTCACTCAGCAGGACACATTTGTCCCCTTGTGTGAGAAGAGAATTAACACTAATAAAAGTCCACCTTGGTTTAATAGCGAAATTAAACACTCAGTCAAGGAAAGAAAATTGTCTTACAGGTTAAAGAAAGAGCAAAGCACGCCCGAAAACATTAGACTTTACAATGATGCCAGGCGACGAGTAAACAGATTAGTGCGTCAGGCAAAGCGTAGATATGAAGAAAATATTGCAGCCAACTGTAAAAATAATCCGAAATCCTTCTTCAGTTACATAAACAACAGAAAGGCGATCAGAAGTGGAATTGGACCTTTAACAAACAGCGACGGTGCACTAGTGACTGACACAGCCAACACGTTGCAAACCTATTAAATAATTACTTTTCCTCGGTGTTTAATAATAACAGTCCTCCCACCACCACCACCAACACCAGTACTAATGTAAATCCCGAGCATGCATTGTCTAACTTTGAAATAAAACCCGATGAAGTCCTTAAAGCCCTCAAATCACTTAAAACAAATAAAAGTCCTGGACCTGATAAAGTATATCCAACTCTGCTGAAAGAAACAAAGAGCGAAATACTCTCCTCCCTCACAACCGTATTCAATATGTCCTTGCGACAAGGCATCGTCCCTTCAGATTGGAAAAAGGCTAACGTGACACCGATTTTTAAGAAAGGAGACAAAAAAGTACCAGGTAATTACAGGCCCATTAGTCTAACTTCGGTTGTAGGTAAGCTACTTGAGGGCATAATTAGAGACAAAATTGTGAGTTACCTTGAAAGCCACTCATTAATTGGGGACTCACAACATGGCTTCCGAAACAAAAGATCCTGCCTATCAAGTCTATTAACCTTTTATAACGACCTCTTCACTGTTTATGACGTAACCAAATCACTGGACGTAGTCTATCTTGATTTCCAGAAAGCGTTTGATAAAGTCCTGCATCATAAATTACTTTACAAATTAAAGCAAATAGGTATTGACGGTCAAGTAAACCAATGGATCGCGAATTGGATGAGCAACAGACAACAAAGAGTAGTGATTGACGGATTTAACTCAGAGTGGGCGCCGGTCACTAGTGGCGTCCCTCAGGGCTCGGTTCTTGGCCCAGTGCTCTTCATTATTTACATCAACGACGTGGATGTTGGACTCAATAACCGCATTAGTAAATTTGCAGACGACACAAAGATTGGTTACTCGGTTCTCACTGACGAAGACAGGCAAAGCCTCCAAGAGGATTTGCACAAAATTTCAGCTTGGTCGGATAGATGGGAGATGCCCTTTAACGTAGACAAGTGCCAGGTCCTTTAAGTTGGAACGAGGAATAAGAAGTTCGATTACGAAATGCGCGGCGTTAAACTCAAAAGCATTCAATGCGTCAAGGACTTTGGGGTCAAAATCGCGTCAAACCTCAAATTCTCACAGCAATGCATCGATGCAGCAAAAAAGCGAACAGAATGTTGGGCTTCATTAAAAGAAACTTTCTATTTAAGAATAAAGATGTAATACTCCCGCTCTACAACAGTTTAGTCAGACCCCACTTGGAATATGCGGTACAGTTTTGGTCTCCCCACCATGCAAAAGATATTGCTAAATTAGAAGGTGTTCAGCGTCGGGCAACGAAAATGATCCCTTCCTTGCGCAACAAATCCTACGAAGAAAGGCTTTCTACCCTTAACATGTTCTCTCTTGAGAAACGTCGCCTCCGAGGAAAACTGATCGAATGTTTTAAAATACTTAATGGTTTCACGAATGTAGACAGATCAACATTGTTTATGATCGATGACACTTTGCGCACGAGGAACAATGGCGTAAAACTCAGATGTAGACAAGTAAATTCAGACTGCACCAAATTTTTCTTCACCAACGTTGTAGTGCGAGAATGGAATAAGCTCCCATCATCAGTGGTCCAGTGTAACACGATTGACTCCAAAAATAAGCTCGACCGTCACTTCCTTCAACTTAATATCAACTAGAGAAGAAATGCAACGTTTTGGAGTCTTCTGATTAATGTAAAATCACTTAGGGTTAAGGACAGACCACCAAGTCTGGACCATGGGGTCTGTGTGGTCTGATTTTCTATTTAAATATATGTAAATATCTCTCTCTCTCTCTCTCTCTC
>NC_066533.1:993067-998067 GCF_024679095.1 Eriocheir sinensis
TAATAGTAGTAATAGTGATCGAAGGAGGAGAAGGAGGATAAGGAGAAGTAGTAGGTGCATTGTAGTCCGACTCAGATATGAGTTGGGCTACGTGGCGGGCCCGCTCGGGGACTTCCCTGCTCTTAGCGCTGCCAAATCTTATTTAATGTATACAAATTATTTGATACACAATTTCAATTAATACGTAAGTGATGTATGTGTGTGTGTGTGTGTGTGTGTGTGTGAGAGAGAGAGAGAGAGAGAGAGAGAGAGAGAGAGAGAGAGAGAGATGCATTGGTGTGATGCAGCAGGACTGGAGAGAACTTCAATATATTTTGTGTCTGACTATAGCAATAGCAGTACAGTAGCATCATCAACAATACTAACAGCAGCATCAGCAATTACATATTAATATAAGAAGCTACAGCGATAGTTTAAGGATTAGTAATAGCAATAAATGTTACGTTTATTAAGATGATTTATCGCATTATCCATCCACACAGGCACCATGAAGTTCTTAGCCAGGCACACAACCACCACACTGTTGTCAGTCAGTGTCTTCAGCACCATCGTACCGTATCAGTGTTTCCTAAGTAAGTCTGTCAAGTCTGTTTCACTGTACCATGTCTTATTTCCTAATTTTTTCACCATTATTATTATTATTACTATTATTATTATTATTATTATTATTATTATTATTTTTATGATGATGATGATGATGATGATGATTTTCCTGCATCAAGTCAGTTATTTCCTTTTTTTTTAACCAGTGGCTGTCTTATTTTTATGGAGGAATCTCTTCTGCATTTAGGAAGCAGGAAATCTTTTGCATTTCTCGGTGGACGGTAGCCAACATGTAGAACCCAAGTCTAAGGTTAGAAAAACAATATTTCTTACTCCTTTTTTCCAGCTGCCGCTTCTCCAACGCTTTGCAGACGAAGGAAAAAACGCCGTGATCTGCTGCCCGTTGTAAGTCTGAGCTCCATCGGTCTCACTGATGCTCTCGGTTCTTCACTTGACGAAGAATCTGTTGACGCGGTGGAGGAGGAAGTGAGTCCAAAACCCAAATTTTTCTTCACGGTGGTTCGAACGTCGCAGTCTGTTGTCACTATCACTTCCACCTCCACCAATATCTCCATCACCGTATCTGCCTCAGCCTACTGCACCTACCCCGGATTCACTGGGCCTATCTGTTAGCCGGTCCTGAACACTCCTGACTCCTGAAACGCAAACCTAGATAAGAATGATGCAAATGGTCTTTAAAGTTTTTATTTCACTGTAAATAATAATTTGTATTTTTATATATGTGCCCCTCACATAGCATAAGGAAAACAGGTTGAAGCAATATTGCGTGTTTCCCTCTCCAACAACTGATGCCATGAGGGTAAAAAAAAAAAATGAATACTTACCTTGCTTGTCTTCTCTTTAATATTCTCTCTCTCTCTCTCTCTCTCTCTCTCTCTCTCTCTCTCTCTCTCTCTCTCTGACTCAACGGAGATCACAAGCTGATAAAGGCATGTGTAAGCAGGGGACACTCGCGTTCTCCCCCTTGGCAATCCTGCAACAGGGACGACGGTGGCGTACCAGGCGGCGTTCATCTAACTTGTGAGGGCAACTGTGTGAGCTGGCACCCGCCCGAGACACATCGATGTTTGGGAAAATGTTAGCATTTTGTGGTTTGTTGCAATGTGTATTGCTTCTTTACTGTCATTTATATAACGATCGATTTATTGATTTGGAATGCTTACTAAAATTCTAAAGGGAATAAATGAGTAAATAATATACACGAGTGTCGCTCGTCATTGACAGCTGCACATAAGTGTCGCTGGTCACCGACAGCTCATACCTACCTCTTCACTTGAAACACGGCCTCTGACTGTGGTTTGGATCTTTATCTAAAACTACAAACACCATATGTTCATTTCTTAACCACTTGTAGGCTGTAACACAAATGCAGCCTCATCCAGCAAATCGGAGAGTATACACCTGTGTCGATTTTTTGACAGCAAGAGAAGCAGCTATAGGAAGAAAAAAAAGTCCGCAAGGCGCTGCTCCGATGAAAGGAAACAGAACGAGAGGCCAAAAAAGAGGTCAATTTCGAGTGAAGAGGTGTCATGAGACTCTTCACTTGAATGAGTTTAAGTCGTAGGCAGATGGAAATACAGACGAAGGAAGGATATTCCAGAGCTTACCAGCAGAAGGGATAAAAGAGTGATAAAGATGCTGGTTAACTCTTGCATAAGGGATCTGGAATGCATAAGGATGAGCGGAGGGGTCGCAAGTTCAGAAGAGCAGTTAGCATGAAAGTATCGATAGAAAATAGAAAGAGTGCAACATTGCGGCGGGACTTATGAGGTAGAAGACTGCTAGTAAGAGGAAGGGGGATGATGAAACGAAGAGCCTTACGGCCATACCATACATCTCCCTCAAAACCTTCCTCTTCCTCTTCCCTTAAACAGTGTTCCCTTTCTGCTGGATACTACGTATAATTTAATCTCGACCCCTTCCTTCGCTAGAGCTTCTTCCAAGTTGGGTAATTGGTAGCCTCTGCAAACATCTCTCCATGGAAATCTTGATAACTGAAGCATTTTACATACAATGGTGTGATTATACTATATAGTATGATTATACTTTGGTGATTATACCAAATAAAATGGTTCATTGAATGGTAAATATATAGTATAATTGCGTACATAGCGTGAGTGATAGGGTTGGCATCCCTGCGCGGCCCATTGTTTCCACCCCTCCACTGCTCCATGCACTCAGTCCAGGGCCTAGATTCACTAACGAGTTAAGACGTTCGTAAGTCACAAAAAATGTCTTAAGGCAACCTTCGGCTGCTTTGGGCTATTCACTAAACAGTTACGACATTCTTACAGGCTTGTCTTGGGGGCAGGGGGGCTATAGAGTGGCGAAGGGGGAGGCGGACTTCTTATAAAGTATTACCAAATAATGTATAAAGGGCTCAATGTATACGTAAGAATACGCAAAGACTATATATATTTATCAACTTATATATTATCCCTAACGATTTTCCGGCGCATCATACATGTGGGGGGATAATATAGAAGTTGATAAATATATACTATAGTCTTTGTGTATTCTTACGTATACATTGAGCTCTTTATACATTATTTGGTAACACTTTATAAGAAGTCCAAGACAAGCCTGGGGAACTGAGGGGGAAGCCAAAATCACTAAAAAAGGGCTTCCAAAATTTCCCTAGAAAAATCCCTAAATGAAGGAAAATTCCCTAGTCTCGAAAGTAAGGAAAGTACTAACTATAACCTAACAGCCCCCCTCGCCCCCCTGCTAGCCAAGGGGGGCTGTGCCCAACTCTGACACCCCCCCCCCCCCCACATGTATGATGCGCCGGAAAATAGTTTTTTTTTTTTCTTTTTGGTGGGGAGCATATTTAAACTACTCCAACCGAACTTTACGACCTGCTAACGAGGGGGCTTCGCCCACATCGACCCCCCTCCTAACCAAGAGGGGCTGTTCCCCTCCTGGACCCCCCAAAATGTAGGGAATTTTCCTTAATTTAGGGATTTTTCTAGGGAAATTTTGGAAGCAGGGGGGGTCCAGGGGCAGCCCCTTGGTTAGGAGGGGTCAGGGGACAAGCCTCGTTAGCAGGTCGTAAAGTTCGGTTGGAGTAGTTTAGATATGCTCCCCACCGAAAAAAAAAAAACACGATTTTCCGGCGCATCCCCCCTTGGCTAGCAGGGGGGCGAGGGGGGCTGTTAGGTTATAAAGTTGGGACTTTACTTACTTACGAGACTAGGGAATTTTCCTTCATTTAGGAATTTTTCTAGGGAAATTTTGGAAGCCCATTTTTCAGTGATTTTGGCTTCCCCCCCAAACCCCGGTTCCCCACAGTTCCCCAGGCTTGTCTTGGGGGGTAGGGGGGGCTGGAGTGGCGAAGGGGGAGGCGGACTTCTTATAAAGTATTACCCATTATTTATATTAACCATTGGATATAATTTTCCTGATCCAACAGTATAAATACTTCAATTAATATATAATATTTATCTATGTTAGCGGTAGTTATTTTGATGACAGGATCAGTTACCCCTGCAAAGTTGTAGAAAATGAATGTTAATGAAACTTAATTGAGAAAACGTAAGCATAGATATATATGGTAAACAGCAATTTCTTAGTACCTTTTTAATAACATATTTCTCAAATATTTAGGCTATATTAATGTATACTATTTGCCAACTCAACACTGCCTAATTTAAATACATATCCTTAGCAATCAAAAAAGCGCAAAATCTGACTATATGAATGAGTGACAACATCAATAAGTTATGGTTTTCTAATACATTTTATATGGAGAGAGTGAACCAGATTGTAGGTATACGCCGGTGCATTTTGGGTAAAACAAATGCATGCTTAGTAATGCGAGGACCACGTACAATTGAAAATAGAGGACCACGTATATACAGTTGAAAATAGAGAGTCAGAGTTGAAAATAAAGGGTCAGAGTAGAGAATAGAGTTGGAAATAGAGGGTCACAGTTGAAAATAGAGGACCACGTACATAGCTACAGTTGAAAATAAAGGGTCACAGTTGAAAAGAGAGGATCGCAGTTGAAAATAGAGGACCACGTACTTATGCTACAGTTGAAAATAAAGGGTCACAGTTGAAAAGAGAGGATCACAGTTGAAAATAGAGGACCACGTACTTAGCTACAGTTGAAAATAAAGGGTCACAGTTGAAAAGAGAGGATCACAGTTGAAAATAGAGGACCACGTACTTAGCTACAGTTGAAAATAAAGGGTCACAGTTGAAAAGAGAGGATCACAGTTGAAAATAGAGGACCATGTACAGTTGAAAATAGAGCGTCACAGTTGAAAAGAGAGGATCACAGTTGAAAATAGAGGACCATGTACAGTTGAAAATAGAGCGTCATAGTTGAAAATAGAGAATCACAGTTAAAAATAGAGGACCACGATTGAAAACAGCCCGGGAGGCTTGAATTTGAAGTCTTGATGAAGCCAAAGCCGAGGGCCGGCCGGGGA